>NC_039368.1:120677343-120985264 GCF_003573695.1 Papaver somniferum | reverse complement strand
AAACCCTTTCTCAAACCCATTTCCACTACCCAAGCCCGTATCGGATTTCAGCCGTCAGATTGAAGCATCTCAGCATCCTACGGTCGCTCCATCATCGCACATCAAATCCCGAAGCTCCCGCTTTACATCGCAACACCGATCTCCATCTTGGGCCGTCCTTTTCGTTGCATTCCTCCATCCGACGGTCGCTACCCACAGCATCCCATCTCATCGTTGGATCCACCTACCATCGTCACATCCTACGGATCAGCTCGCCAAACATCGAATCAGATAATCCCGCTTCACACCCTAGCACCGAAGCCTATACTACCACCCAAACACCCCCTTCTTCCCAAAACTCGATCTCATCTTCCTCCTCCCGACCACTTCCAGAACCACCATCACCTGCAACTCTCTGCAACACCACCAGACCTCGAGCTCCACCACCACCACAAACACCCGACAACACCACCTTCTCCATCAACAGACAACAAAGCCCATCACCCTATTTCACCCATTTCATTAGCTCTACCCACTGTTAGGGTTCTGACATGAGAGAAGTAGGGTGATGGTAACTGAGTTCATAGCAGAAGAAAGTATGGGTGATTCACAGCAAATAGCAGAAGACAGCATGGGTCGAGCAGATTTTGGGATTCTGTAAGTCCAATTTTTTGTATTTCTAGAAAACCTAATTTTCTGTTTTTGGGATTCACCATGAGGTTGAGTGTCTGATATAAAATGGGTACTGTGTAATATTGAGGGGGAGAGGGGAGACCCAAGTTTAATTTCCGTGAAAATTTCTCTATCAATTCGAATTGTTCTGTGTTCTGTCTCTGTGGCATTTTCTCCATGTATACCAACTCTCTTAGTATCATGTTAGGCTCTCTACTCATGAACTAAGCATTCCTAACTAGGGTTAAGATGAAACCCTTAGCCTTAATATTAGAATGTGTGTCTATTGCTACTGATGTATGATCATTATCACTGTGTAGGATATAATTTTTGTTGTTGAACAACATGTTGCTTTCACCTAGAATGTCAAGCATCCTAGGTAGTTAGAATTCCCCTATGTATGTTCACTGACTCTAAATTGCTTGTTATTGTGTTTTGATTAGTTGTGCTTTAAACAGACAACTAATGCTTGCCTTGATTGAGTGATTGGAGGTAGTTTATCCATTTAAAGAAGCTGAGTAGTGCATTGGTTCACATGCTAGTATGGGCTGAGAGGTGAATTCTCAACCCTAGTTTCCCATTCATCTGATTCACCCTACCCTCATTGCTGTTCAGAAATTTTCTCCTTTTCATTTGCTTGTTCATCTTCAGTTATCTTTGTAATCTTGCTTCAATCTCAATGATTGAACTAGTGTAATGTTTTGCCTCCAATTCTGCTGCTCAGTTAATGTGAATGATTAGTATTAATGATTGATGATTAGTTCTCCTGAAATAAATGTTAATGTTAATGATTCAGTTAATGTTAATGATTAGTAGTTAGTGATTAATGCTTCAGGAATAAAGACTGTGTTGATTTTGATGCTAACCTGAAGTCAATGCATTGAATGTTAATAACTGTTAGTGGAAATTTAATGCTTGTTCTGTTACTTCTGTTTGAAATAAATGTGAGCTCTGATTAATGATTAGCAACTGTTGATGATTGAGAAGTTAATACTAGTCCTGTTTAAAGTTAGTGGAAAATAAATGTTAGTTCTGTCTAATAAATGCTAGTTCTGTTAATGATTGAGAATTGAATGCTTGTTCTGTTAATGGTTGTTAGTGGAAAGTAAATGCTAATTCTGTGTAATGATTGGGAAGTTAATAACTGCTAATGATTAGTTCTGTTGAATGCTAATGATTAGTCCTGTTTAATGTCACAATAAGAAAGATCACACTTGCTCCCCCTTGTCCCTGTGGAACTGACCTGTGCTTGCCCTGTGTTGCTTGCCGACACTGTGCACTTGCAGTAGAATTTTTAGGACTACATTTCTAGTTCCAACACACGCCTTCGTTTTGGCAGCCGTGAAGGGAAGACCGACATGGCATGGCTTAGGCACGGCAAGGTGGATGGAGCGACATGCCATTAGCACATGTGGCATGGTCGGCATGCCTTGGCGTGGTTTAGGCGAGGCCAAACTAGGGTTTTGGCGTTGGGCCAAAGGTTACCATGCGTTGGTTGGTGTCCTTAAACGGCTGAGGTTTGCATCTAAGATGAAAGGCTGGCCGTTGATTGTCGCACGCCTTCGTTTTGGAAGACGTGAAGGGAAGGCCGGCATGGCATGGCTTAGGCGCGGCATTCCATTGGCACATGTGGCATGGTCGGCATGCTTTGGCGTGGTTTAGGCGCGGCCAAACTAGGGTTTTGGCGTTGGGCCAAAGGTTACCATGCGTTGTTTGGCGACCTTGGACGGCTAAGATTTGCATTTAAGATGGAAGGGCGGCCGTTGATCATTTCACGCCTTCATTTTGGTAGCCGCATAGGGAAGGCCGGCATGGTATGGCGCGGCAAGGTGGTTGGCATGCCATTGGCACATGTGGAATGGCATGCCTTGGCGTGGTTTTGCGTGGCCAAAACTAGGGTTTGGGCCAAAGGTTACCATGCGTTGTTTGGCGACCTTGGACCGCTAAGATTTGCATCTAAGATGGAAGGGTTTCCGTTGATCATTGCACGCCTTTGTTTTGGTAGCCGTATAGGGAAGGCCGGCATGGTATGGAGCAGCAAGGTGGTTAGCATGCCATTGGCACATGTGGTGCGGCTGGCATGGTTGGCATGCCTTGGCGCGGAGGTGCGGCTGGCATGGCATGCCATTGGCGCAGTGGTGCGGTTGGCATGGTTGGCATGCCTTGGCGCGGAGGTGTTGCTGGCATGGCATACCATTGGCGCAGTGGTGCGGCTGGCATGGTTGGCATGCCTTGGCGCGGAAGTGCGGCTGGCATGGCATGCCATTGGCGCAGTGGTGTGGCTGGAATGGTTGGCAAGCCTTGGCACGGAGACATGGCTGGCATGGTATTCCATTGGCACAGTGGTGTGGCTGGCATGGTTGGCATGTCTTGGCGCGGTGACATGGATGGCATGGTCTGCCATTGGCACAGTGGTGCGGCTAGCATGGTTGGCATGCCTTGGCGCGGTAGCATGAGAATTAGGGTTTGGCATAGATGATGTCAGTCAGTGTTAAGGATTCTGCCGTGGAACATGACCCATATAAAAAAATAAGGTACCCCGGTAATTCTTACGTAGGCATGCTGATTGATTCAATAAATGTGCTAATGGTCATAGTGACGTCATGTCAGATGTATAGTTTTATGATTTTGACCCTAAGCTAAAAACCACCATCAACAGAAGGAAATACCAGTGAGAAAGAAGCTAGGCTTCAAAACCTAAATTCTGATTGAGAAGACCTTTGTATGGAAGATGAAGAAACATTTGATGAGTTTAATCACAAAGTGTCTGAAATTTTTAATGAATCTTTTGCATTGGGTAAGACTATTCCTGAGAAGGAAATTGTGATGAAAATTCTCAGATCGTTGCCATCTAGATACGATTCTAAGAAGCATTCCATCGTTGAAGGAAATAATCTCGCAACATTGTCCAGAAATACTCTGGTTGGGAAGCTAAATATCTTTGATCATGAGCATACGTCCAAATCCAGTAAGGATGTTGCTTTCAAATCACTAAAGAACACTAAATTACTTGACAAAAGTAAAAGTGTGTACATTTCTGAAGATGATCTTTCTGAGGCTGATTCATCATATGAAGATCTTGACAAGTCAGTCTCGTTGATCACATGACAATTTAGGGATCTTCTTTTGAAGAGAAGTAAACGGTTCTCCAGAATAAATCCAAGTCATCTGATAAACCTCATAATGTTCCTCTTAAAAATAGGGATAATGATGAAACTGATGACGAGGATATGCCTCAGTGCTTTAAGTGTAAAGGTTTTGGTCATTTTGCTAATGAATGTCCAAATCGAAAGAAATACACTAGGTACAAAGGTCTTGCTGCAGCTCTTGATGAAATGTCTGACAATTATGATTCTAATGAAGACGAATAGTCAAGCGCTGCACTTCTTTGTGAAAATATTGATTTTGATAATTGTATCAATACATACATCAATCTTGATATTCTTTCAGAAGAAATCTCAACCAATCCGGAAGATGAAACTGACCTTTCTATTGGAAGCTCTGTGAATAATGTTTCAGGTACAAATATGTGTCTAGCAGCTTGCACATCTCAGATTCCTGAGTTATATTCAAAGTGACGTGCTCGTATTGTTCACTCAAAGGTCATGAACTATCAAAGTGTTAAAAGTACAAACACAAATTGAGACATGTCAACAAACTTCAACGAAGAGCAAATCGATTAGCAAGAAAACTTAAACTTGCACAAAATACCGTTGAGGTATGTAAGATTTTATCTTCGTCTAAGAAGTTAGTTTCCAAGAATAAAACAAGATCATTAGAGAAGAAGGTATGGTTCAATCGTTTTGGTAGACAGAAGTCTGAGGATTTCTCTCAAGAGGAACATGGTGGACAGATTGTTGTTCACCACAACACAACTTGATTGTGTTGATTTGTTGATCTTGTCTAATGTGCCTGATCAAAAGAGACAAGGTTTTGCACCTCTCAGGCTTTAGGAAAACCCTGTTTTCATCTTCTCCTAGTTTTGTTTTGTCTATCAATAAAGAAGGGTTATTTTCGACAGTTCTACTCTTTCTAAGGTTCAGAGTTGTGCGTCCACGAACCTGTTAAAGGTTGCGTAACCCTACATTCCTTTTTCCTTCTCTAAAACTTCTTTTATCTTAAGACTACTTGTTGAGTTAAAATTTTGATTTCCTCTCACAAACCCATACACTTATGGGAACTCCAAGTATCATGTCTTCTGACGGAAAAGATGTTAATATGATTGTCAAGCCATCAATCATGTAGGAAAAAGAGGAATCTCTGTTGACTCCAACTTTGAAAATGAAAAAAAGGAATGTTAGGAAGCCCAGAGTTTTTCCTTCGAATTCTCAGAAGTTTTCTGATATTCTTGAAGAATTAAAGGAGACACGAAAGGAGATGCATCAAATAAAGGCTTTTGTGCTTAAGACTCATGAGATTCAGAAGGCCCTGGTTCGACATCAGTCAAGAAGGTTTATTGATATTAACTCCTATCTTCATGAACCTTATGTCCCAATGGATGTTGACGAGAAGGAGTTCGGGGACGATAAATAATTCTTCAAAGGTCTTAACATCTAGTAAATCTTCTTATGAGAATTTTATTCTTGTGTTTTTGGGAAGATTAACTAGAGTTTGGAATAGCCATTATCGTGATTACATATAGCTATGTCCAATGTTTTTCATCTTTATTGTTTTTAGATTTATTTGTTTAAATTCTAAAAAAGTGTCTAGAAGATGATTTTTGTAGTATTAATCCTTTATGGTTTTATATATTGCAAATTTATTATGGGATATGTGTGTTTGCGTCCGTGAACTATTATTGTCCCATACCTTGTCAAAAGTTATCTCCTTCATATGTCGATATGCGCGATGAACTTTTTGACAAAAAAAAAAGTTAAGCCTATTATGTCATTATGCAAATATTGATCAAAGATAGGTTGAAATCTTTTGTCTACTAGGATTATGTTTATTATATATCATTGTGCAAATAGTGATGGAAAATAGAATGGATCCTTGTATATTCGGCAGTACTGATCTTCCCTGATCCATCTTTTATGTATATATTGTGTTGCTCTGTAAGGATTCTTATGTTTGAGCATAAATGATTGAGTTGATCATTCTTTTATGATTAACTTAGTTGTTGGTACGTAAGTTCTCTTATGTCGAGCATGACCAATTAAATTAATCACTTTTCTGTTTAATTTGGTTGTGTATTTCGATTAAGTTAATCATGGGTTCTCTTGTGATTAGTTTAATTGAGAATTTTGGATATAAAATCATTTCCTTTGTGATTTTTGGTGTCCTATAAAATCCTTATTTTCTTATAAAACTAAGGTCGCTCTTGTTGTTCTTTCGGGAATGACATTTTATGGGGGAGAGTTCTAAATTGAACTTGTGCTTAATTGCCAAATATTTGTGGGGAGTGCGTCTTTGGAATATTATAGGAGTTATCTTGTATCTTTATAAACTCCTTGATGAGTGCATTTAGCTTCGGCTATATGATTGCATCAAAATTTGTTGGTATGTTAATACACCTTTTGGTCATGAAGTATCTCCGTGGAAATTTCACTAGTTTTCGTACCTTTGCCATTTTATTGAAAAAAAGGGGGAGAATTAATGTGTATATCACACTACAAATACATATGGTTTTCGGATCATTATGTAAGGGGGAGCGGTTTCCATGTGAGATGGAGTATTGACTAAGGGGCAATGATACATATCACCATAGTATTGTTGTTGAAATTGTGATACAATTGAACTTTGATGATGTATAATAATACTATGACACTGTATAACAATGATTTAAAATTCTTGTTTTCTCATTGTTATGACTATGGATTTTCAACAACGGTGATACTAAACTTACAACCTTTGGGATCATTGGAATACTTGGAAGTGACGAAGATTTCGAGTAATGTTAAAGAACCAAGAAGATTAGGCATGTGGAACAGAAGCTACAAAGTTTATTTATTTATTTTGTATTCCATATTTATTCATAGTTTTGTCACAAAAATTGAAAAAAGGGTAGATTGTTAGAGAACTGCTCGTTCTAACTCGCATGGGTTGCTATCTCAAGCATGTTTGTCAATATTAGTGATCAAAACTATAAGTCTTGATTTATAGTCTACTTATAGCTACGTCCCGGACTAGGATAAAAAGTGTAGTTGAGCTCAAGACTCCATGGAGATCTTCATACAAAGATGAAGAACTACCCAAGGAACTGGTGGAACATCATCGTCTAAAAGGTATGTGGAGACTTGAACTTATCTATCACTCAAAAGTCTATCTACTCTATTTCCTATCTTGAGACAAAAGTCGTTTTTCTAAGCCGAGTTTATCTCGCTTATCTATTTCTCGAAATATGTGTTGGTAAGGTTTCGCTTTGGACAAGTTCATCTTTACTAGTGACGAAAGTCATGTTATGTTTCAATTACTTGAAAATGGCTTTGACGAGAAATGGTTTGTGAATAACAATTCTATAACGTTCTCTAAGAATGTTTCAATAATAGAAATGACAGTTTAGATTATATAACCATGGATATAAACATTGTGAGGCAACTCATACATGTAAAAGTACTTATTTCCTTGAACCAAAGTATGCGTGCTTTGCTGCTCAGGAAAATTGGAACTAGAGTCCGCGTACCCAATCCGCGTACTGCCGGAGGTTCTCATCCCGAGAATTTCTGCTGGAGTTTGTGAACTGAACACAAACTTATTCCGGGTACTTAAGTTCGCGTACTCATTCCGCGTACTTAAGTTGGTTATTTTCTAAAAATGATTATTCGTGAACTTAAACTTATATTTAACTAAGGAATGCAAGTTTGCAAATCGTGGCTATAAATTTCATGAATTGATTCAAGTGAATCAAATCGTTTTTGTTTCAATTGTGTCTTTATACTTCTATAAGATCTAAGCAATTGAACAACTCTCTAACTAGTTCATTTGAAGTCATTTGAACTAGTTGTGGTAAAGAAGAATATGGTTAATATGAAAGTGCTCATATGGCTAACCATTTGGTTAACTATTGTTGAACCAACTAAATGTACATGTTTGGGTACAGTTACACAAACCTAGATAAACGTGCATTTCATTTGTGTGTAACAAGCTAAGTTTTGATCTAACGGTTGAAAGATATTAGCTTGAATCTAATCAGTTTTTCATCTAACGGTGAATAGTGAATGCTTTATTACTAAGCTAACATTGATTGCAAACCCTGATTTGAAAGACTATAAAATTAAGGGAGAACTCTAGAAACTGGGAAACCTAATCTCCACACCTCATGTATGATACTAGTTGTATAGATAGAGTCGATTCTCCTTTAACCTTAGGTTTCTTCTCGAGACCCTGTAGGTTAACGACTTGAATACTTCATTGGGATTGTGAAGCCAGACCGATACTACTTTCTCGTAGTTGTGTGATCTGATCTTGTTGTTTCTATCGTAATTAGTACAATCGTAAGATTGGCTCAAGATTGATATATCCGATAGGCAAGATATAAAAGTAGTCACAAACATCTTCGTCTCATCGTTTGTGATTCCTCAATATCTTCTTTCGCTAGTCGATTAAGATTATTGTGAGGTAATCGACAATTCTAGGATGTTCTTCGAGAATATAAGTCAGGGTTATCAATTGGTTCATTTTCACCTTGATTTATCAAAAGACAGAACAAAACTTGTAGGTATATTTGTGGGAGACAGATTTATCTATTACCATATACTTTTTGTGTGATACAGATTTGTTTATTAAAGTCTTCGACTTTGGGTCGTAGTAACTCTTAGTTGTGAGTGAGATCAGCTAAGGGAATCAAGTGCGTAGTATCCTGCTGGGATCAGAGACGTAAGGAGCGCAACTGAACCTTGGATCAGTGTGAGATTGGTTGGGGTTCTACTACAGTCCAAATCGAAGTTAGTTTGTAGTAGACTAGTGTCTGTAGCGGCTTAATACAGTGTGTGTTCAATCTAGACTAGGTCCCGGGGTTTTTCCGCATTTGCGGTTTCCTCGTTAACAAAACTTCTGGTGTCTGTATTATTTCTTTTCCGCATTACATTTTGTTATATAATTGAAATATCACAGGTTGTGCGTTGTATCGATCAATTGTGAAATCCAACCTTTGGTTGTTGATTGGAAATTGATTGATCCTTGGATATTGGTCTTTGGTACAATCCAAGTTTATATCTCTTGTATTTGATAAAGACTCGCAGATTTCTATTTGCTTGAGTATAGATCAAATCAAGAGATCGAGATATTAACTCTTTATATACTTTTTATTAAGATTGAGTCTGATTGTCTTGTTGATTCTCTTAAGAGTATATTAGAATTTGTCCATACAGATTTCTAAGCGAAATATTGGGTGTGGTTGTTAGACCCCCGCTTTTTCACCAACTATTGGGTACAACTTAGTCCAATCATCATAGGTTCCATCATTCGGGGCATCGTGATTGTTGGCTGTTACGATCGGGCTGAAATCTTCATCTCTGTAAAAGAGTTGGGTAACTTTATCTTTCCCCATTCTTGGTGTTGATAAGCACGTAAGTGCTACATTTTATACCCATATTATACACAAAATTCGTTCAAAAGACCAAAATCAACAATTCCTGGGTGAAAAAAACATGTAAAAATTGATACTGTTTAAATGGATGAGAATGTCAAGGCCAGCACACCAAGAAAGGGAACATGTTTGTTCACTCTCGGGCAAGACGTGGAGCCCACCGGAGCTTAAGAAATAGTGGGACGTGGCAAGTTTGTCTACCTCAGTTCATTTGTGGAAGATGATAAATCTCCAACAACACCATTTGTTCGAGGGTTTTGTAGACAGTGATATGTGTTGATGCCGGTTAGCTCAATAGTCCAAGCAGCTGCTGTTAACTGGAGGGAGAGAACGCAGGGAAGGATCGCAGCTGCCTGAGAAGAACTGATGCCATTCTTTATGGGTTAAGGGATATGTGAAAGCAAGGAAATGAAACTCTCGTTGTCATTCAAAGCTGCAGTTGCCGTGAAGAGACAGATGCCGGAGGACTGAAATACAAGTGGTGACTATGACTGGGTTCTACCCAACTTCGGCATCAACTGGCTGTTTGATTCAAGAGGAGCCTGGGGATTAATGGGGACTGAAATTGGGGTTCGATTCACTGGATATGGACTGAACTCAGGCCAAGGAATCAATGACAATAGCAAGGAAAGAAATGGTAATCGATGGAGGTAAGGTGGCTCGAGTTTTAGATGGTTTCGACAATATCTCATGCCTGGAAACACCATCGAAATGACAGCAAGAAGAGAAGAAGGGTGCTGGTTTGTTTTGGTCTTGAGCTGTGCAGTCGATGGTGTGATGGTCGCTGGTGGTGACTAGAATTTTAGAAGACCGGACTGAATCTGAGCAAGAATAGGTCTGAGTTGTTAATGCCGGAGAAAGAGAGCTGGCAGTTGGTGTTGTGCTCGAGATGGGTTTGGTGTGCTGCCATGGATGCTGTGTTGTGCTCGAGATGGTCAGAGTTGTTGCAGTCGATGGAATAAGCAACTTTTTAACTGCAGCTGTGTGCTCGAGAGATTATGAAGAGTTTTCGAATGCGAGATGCCTGAGATTGCAACTGCTAGAGAAACGAAGGGAGGATGAATTGGCAGGTGCTGGTGCTTTTATTAAACGATGAGAATATAGAGAAATTGATTCTGTTTCCGGACGTAAATGGAGATGGATTCTGCGTGATTGAGCTGTGTCCAGATGCCCGCGTGCGGTTGAACTGATTGTGATCGTGGAAGCAAGTTTAGCCGGAGGGTGCAAGTTTTGGACGTTGGGTCAGTTGTTGGACTGGGCCTTGGCATATTAGCTAGGTCTTAGTTTTAGACTGTGAAAGCAGCTATAAAGTTGAACAGAAACATACAGGAAATGGGGATCGGCCAGAGAGCCGTGACAGAGAAACGGGCTGGAGTTTTGGGAAGACGACCGCTGGCTACGAAATCACAGAGAAGTTGATGGTTTGAAGTTTCATCATCTCGATTCCTTTTTTATTAGCTAGTGATTCTTTTTGATTTGTTTATGGCTTATGAGAAAGTCATGTCTAGCTAAACTTTGTGATTAGGGTTTATGGTAGAAACCATTTTGAGCATAAGAACAATTTGATTTGAAATACTTATGTTTTGGAGGCTATTATGAATTGAATATGATTAATTCTTAATATTGTTTATCGATCGAAATATGAGTTGTCGTTTCACCGGTTTTTTGTATAACCTTTGTGCAAAATTGTTAGGATCGAAAATATATTTGTCTACTGTTTGATGTTCCATGCTTGGGTTTAATCCTTTGATGGGGTATGCTTATAATAGTCAGGTATTATTTGAGAACCTAAAATTTAGTTTCGTATTATTTTCTCACTAACGCAATTTGATGGTGCGGGTTTTGGTTTAGTCTTTTGATGTGCCATGCTTAGGATGTCCCAGTGATATTTGCGACTCTAATACATATAACAGGTGATGTCGATATAACATACGATAAATAAATATTCATTGAGTTATGTTTCATTTCAGTAATCGAATAGAAATAGTGGTGGATACAATAAACCTTGGTTGCTTTCTTTCTCATTGATTTTAATTTATTAGTTTAATTTTATTATTTCATTTTCAATTATAAAAATCCTAAAACATCATTTCTGGTTAATTTTTATTAGAGATGTTGATTATAGTATTTCCACCGCTCCTCGTGGGAACGACTCGTACTTGCCTCTATCTACTAGTTAGACACTGTGCGATTGCGGTTATTACATATAGGATTCTCCTGAATCCCATCAGGTGTGACACCAAAAAGTAATTCAATTCTTTTGTCCCCAAGGATAGTATTCCATTTGTTGCATACACATTTGCTTGCTAAAACGCTTTTTGCAGTTTGGAGGCGTCGTAGTATCTCGGTAGTTGATTCCGGCAACATATCCATCACTATTTGAAAGATTATCAAAAAAAATTTTACAAGCATTTAGGATTTTCTTATTGTAAAATGCTACAAGAAGATATGAGTAAAGTTATATATAAAAACATCCAATACGTACCTGTTGGCGAATGGTCGCGTCCTTAATGACCAGCCATCAGTCTAGGACATTTTTGGATCCTCTCGTCAACTTCATATCAACAGTCACTCTTAGCAGAAATTATTTTCCTCTCCCTCTTAGCAGAACTCAGTTTTATCTTAATACTCTATGTAATTTTTTTTCTATGCTTGGTGTAATTTGAAAATTCTAATTTTTTAGGTTTTCCATCTTTATCTTAAATCACTATTCTTTGATATTTACACCGAATATTTCAATTTCCATATTACTAAAAAAAGAGATATTATTGCAATTATTCCTCACATGAGGAGCGTTGTCTCGTTGAAGAATTTTGGTGGACAATCGGAAACGTGTACGCGATGTCCATGCCACTAACACATTCCTTGGTTTATCTATGTAGTTTTTTTTTTCTTGCAGCTGTTCTTTTTTTTTTTTTTGGTATTTGGATTTTTTTCTATGTTGAAATGTACAATTTGTTCCTTGGGTTATCTATGTAGCTTTTTTTTCTCTTGTAGTTGTGATTTTTTTTTTTGGTGTTTGGATTTTCTTCTATGTTGAAATGATAGTGTTGCCGCTAAACTTTGGGTCATTGTTTAACTAGTCAACCTTTGAATTTTCCTTTTTTCGTGTTGCACCTATGGTCCATCCATCTAGGCCACCCCAACCGACCTAGGTAATTAGTTAAAAATTAGAAAAATTATTTGGGTATTTCCTAAGAGATCTTGATTTATTTTAGTTTGTGATATTCAGAATGTATATTAGATAAAAGGAAATTAGAGATTTTTCCTAAGACATCGAGTACACGTTTCCTATTGTCCACCAAAATTCTTCAACGAGACAGCACTCCTCATGTGAGAAATAATTGCTATAACACTCATTTTTTAGTAATATGGAAATTGAAATATTCGGTGTAAATATCAAAGAATAGTGATTTAAGATAATGATGGAAAAACCTAAAAAAATAGAGTTTTCAAATTACACCAAGCATAGAAAAAAATAACATAAAGTATTAAGATAAAACTGAATTCTGCTAAAAGGGAGAGGAAAATAATTTATGCTAAGAGGGACTCTTGATATGAAGTTGACGAGCGGATCCAAAAATGTCCTAGACTGATGGCTGGTCATTAAGGACGCGACCGTTCGCCAACAGGTACCTATTGGATGTCTATATATATAAGATTTACTCGTATCTGCTTGTAGCATTCTACAATAAGAAAATCCTAAATGCTTGTAATTTTTTTTTGATGATCTTTCAAATATGTTGCCGGAATAACTACCGAGATACTTCAGCGCCTCCAAACTACAGAAAGTGTTTTAGCAAGCAAATGTGTATGCAAAGAATGGAATACTATCCTTGGGTACAAAAGAATTGGATTACTTTTTGGTGTCACGCCAAGAATGGGGAAAGATAAAGTTACCCAACTCTTTTATTGAGAGGGAGATTTCAGCCCGATCGTAACATCCAACAATCACGACGCCCCGAATGATGGAGCCTATGATGATTGGACTAAGTTGTCCCTAATAGTTGGTAAAGTTCCTTTTGATCTTAGTAAGTGAAGTGGAATTCTGTAAACACCCGTTCCAAGATGATCAATACAAATGGGACTAGGAGTTTTCTTAGTTGGTTGTTTTTGATCTTGGTTAATTGCAAAGATTTCCCACCTCATTGCGGACAGAATAAGGTCAAGTGGGAAGATGTCATATTTTCCTCTTTGGATGTTTTTGTTTTTTGTTAACCAAAGAATGACAGAGATGCAACTCTTTTTCTATTAAATACAATTATTCAGCAATATTTATGATGATAATGGAAGAATAACGATGATAAAACTAAGCAGTAAACCGTATATAATTTTGTGTATAGTAACTTAAATCAACATGAATAATAACAGAGGTTTACCTGATTCCGATACTAAGCAAAAGCGCGATTACATAAACATCATAATTTGTGAAATGATGCAATGGTTTCACAATGTAATCACACATTATTCTCTCAACCTTTGCACACTATTTGGTGAGGGCACACGTCGTCATCATTTTGTAGAACAAGATGTACATGTTATTCCTATTTTACTCACAAAGTATGTATATATATATATATGTATTGAAAAAGTGAGGGTCTAACAACACCACCCAATATTTCTCTTAGCAATCTATATGGACTAACTCCAATATACTTTGTTAGAGAATCAACTAGATAGTCAGACTCAATCTAGATTAAAGTATATCGAGGAGTTAATATCTCTCTCTTGATTTGATCTTTTACTCAAGCTAATAACAATCAGTGAGTCTTTATCAAATACAAGGAATAACTTGAATGATACTAAATACCAATATCCAATGATCAATCGATGACAATCAACAATCAACTGTTGGATTATTCTAGTTGATGATCTAAACGCACAACCTGTATTATTTTAATTATAAAGATAAACAATATAATGCGGAAATAGAAATAACAAAGACACCATAATTTTGTTAACGAGGAAACCGCAAATGCAGAAAAACCCCGGGACCTAGTCCAGATTGAACACACACTGTATTAAGCCGCTAAAAACACCAGCCTACTCTAAGATAACTTCGGACTGGACTGTAATTGAACCCCAATCAGTCCCCCACTGATCCAAGGTACAGTTGTACTCCCTACGCCTCTGATCCCAGTAGGATACTGCACACTTGATTCCCTTAGCTGATCTCACTAACAACTAAGAGTTGCTACGACCCAAAGTCGAAGACTTGACAATAAACAAATCTGTCTCACACAAACAAGTCTATCAAAGGATCAATCTGTCTCCCACAGATAAACCCTAAAAGGTTTTGTTCAGTCTTTTGATAATAATCAAGGTGAACAGGAATCAATTTATAATCCGGTCTTATATCCCGAAGAACAACCTAGAGTTATCAATCACCTCACAACAATCTTAATCGTATGGTAGTGAAACAAGATGTTGCGGAATCACAAACAATGAGACGAAGATGTTTATGATTACTTTTTATATCTTTCCTATTGGAGATATCAATCTCAAGCCAATCAATATGATTGTACTCGTCCGATAGAATATGCAAGATCCGATCACACAACTACGATAAAAATAGTATCGGTCTTGCTTCATAATCCTAATGAAGTATTTAAGTCGTTAACCTGGATTTAGAATAAGAAAACCAAAGGTTAAAGGAGAACAGACTCTAGTATGCAAACTAGTATCACACGTGAGGTGTAGGGATTAGTTTTGCACAGATACTATAGTTCCCCTTATATAGTCTTTCAAATCAGGGTTTGCAATTAAGCTATCTTGGTAACAAAGCAATCAATATCCATCGTTAGATGAAAACCTGATTTAGATTCAGGCTAATATTTCTCAACCGTTAGATCGAAAACTTAGCTTGTTACACACACTTGACAATGCACGCTTCTAGGTTTGTTAACTGTACCTAAACGTGAGCACTTGTTGGTTCAACAATAGTTAACCAAATGGTTACCCATATGGGCATTCCATATCAACCACGTTTTTATTCACCATAACTATCATTTGAACTAGTTAGAGAGTTGTTCAATTGCAAGGAAATCTCATGTACTACACAAGAAACAATTGAAGCAAAGATGATTTGATTCACTTGAATCGGTTCATGAACTTTTATAGCCACGGTTTGCAAACTGCATTCCTTAGTATTTTTAAGTTTAAGTTCAGAAATCATCTTCAGATATATAAGCTTCTCAAGTTCGCAGACTAGGTTAGCGGACTTAAGTTACCGGGCAGAGTTTAAAAACTCCAGAAGAAATTCTCGGGTATGAGAACTTCGTCGGTTCGCGGACTTGGTTTCACGCAAGTATTTTGTCAACTCCAGTAGAAATTCTCGGGTTTGAGAACTTCGGAAGTTCGCGGACTGAGTTCGCGGACTTGGCTCACGCCATTCTTCCGGTTCTCTTGATCAACAAAGTTCGAAAACTTTGGTTCAAGGAATATAACTTATACATAAATGTGTTTCCACAAAAATGCTTATGTCCACCATTGGTTATGTAATCCAAAATCTCATTTCAATCATTGAAACATTCTTAGAGGACGTTATTGGTGGGCCCGGGAAAGCGTGAAAATTAAGCGAGATAAAAACGGGCCTACAATAATACCGCAAGTGCACGGTCGTCGGTTGTAGCTCGTGCAAGTACGGGTCGATCCACAGAGACTGGGTGTGTTTTGAGTTTCTAGCTATTTGGGCTCTAAATTTCTATTGGGCTTCTAATTGTGCTTTGGGCTTAGTGGGTTTGTTTGTAATGATGAAGTGCTTTAGGCCTTGGGCCTTTGAATGATGAACTGTGAACTTGGGCTTTGGTCTCTGAATTAGGCTTTTGCCTTAAACCTGAATTGGACTGGGCCTTTAATTGAGTTCAGGCTTTGATTGAATCAGGCTCTTACTTTAAAAGTGACCTGGGCCTTTGTAATGACTGAGAACTGGGCTTGGTAACCTAATGATGAGCTGGGCCTTGAGCCTTTAGTTTGAGCTAGGATTTGAACCTGGGCTTTTAGCCTTTGGTTCTAAGAATAACTAAACCTTTTGAGTTAACTGTGGGCTGAACTGGCTTGTGCTGTGAGCCAAACTCAGTTGCAGCAGCAGCAGTGGCTGTAGCACAGGACAAGAGAAGCAAGCTGGAGCAGCAGCAGGAGAAGTTGAAGCAAAGCAGCAGCAGCAGCAGGGAAAAGAAAGCAGCAGCAGCAGCAGTACTGCACAGCAGGGGAAAGAAAGCAGTGCACAGCAGCAGCACAAGCAATGCACAGCAGCAACACAACAATGCAAGTAGTAGCAGCAGCAGAACAAGGAGTAGTTGAAGTAGCAGGAGCAAAGACAATGCAATAAATAAAATGTAAAGAAGCAAAGACAATGAAGTAAAGAAGACTAACAAAATAGCAAAGAAAACAAAACAAAGAACATCAATGACAGTGGAGGAAAAAAAAGTAACAAGGAAACAATGGAGGAAATGGAACAAACCAAGGCTGTTTTAGCCAAGGGCGGTGGAGATGGTGAAGGTGAAATGGTGAAAGTGAGCCTAGGCATACTACTAGAGTGGGAAGAGAACCAGTTTTCTCACAGTCACTAGTGAGCACTAGTTTCTCCCCACTGCTCAATCAACACAATGCTTCAAAGGCTTTAGCCTAACATTCACACAAAACAGTTATAAAAACAGCTATAAAAACAGTGATAAGAAGCCACAAAAACAAATAGATAACAAAGAAGAGCAGGAAAAAATGTTAGGCAGTGGCTGTTTTTGGTTAAATCCTTGTCCCTAATGGAGCTAGGTGGAGGTTCTAGCCTGCCTATGTTACAGGGCATACATAAATGGAATAGAAGGAGAAGAAGCTTGCTAATGAGCACTAAATTCCTCCATTTCTCAATTAGCTCAATTTACAAGAATTCTAACCTAAACTTCCACCACTAACAGTGAACATACTTAACATGAACAGTGGCACTAAAACATGAATCACAAAACAGGCACAATACTAACAAACATGAACTGAAACAGTGAACATTAAACAAAGCATTTGAACACAATTACTGAATTGAAACACTAAAAGTAAACTAACATAGATTAACAAATTAAATTAAACTAACACAGACTAAAATTTAATTTCGAATTGAAAATGCAAATTAAGCTGAATTGAAACATGCAATGATATAAATTAAACAACACACATAAATTGAAAGTAAAATTGAAATTTAAAACTGAAATTAGAAACAAGAACCCTAAATTGATTTGGAATTTGAAATTAGAAATTAGAAGTGAACCTAACCCAAATTGGGTGGTTACTTGGCTAGTCCAAGAACACCCCGAAGTTGCTCTACACACTCTCTATTTATAGCATACAAAATACCCAATTTTTGTGAACCCTAATTTTGAAATTAGGGTTTTGAAAATCCGAAATTTACTCACCAACTCTCTGATTTCGCTTTGACCCATGCTTCATCTCTGTTTCCTGTTCTTATCCATGCGCCTATTGATGCAATTGCTCCCTAATTTGAGGTGTTTTATCAACCCTCACCTAGGTCAGTTGGTGAGAGGGGTTAAAGCACTTCGAATTAGGGGGATGGGTCGTGTCGGGTTTGGTGAAGATGTGATAGTACTGCAGAGGTGAGGTGGGAGAGATGGTGGAGTTGATGGAGGTGGTGGAGTTACAGACGGGGTATGGGGGTGAAGAAGATGAAGGTCGGCTGGAGAAGAAAACGATTTGGGTTTTCTTTTGGTTTTGTTTGGGAAATAGGATTAAGTAGATTCGGTGTGATGCGGATCATCAAGTTTCGATGTCTTGCGATTCTGAGCCGTGGATATGAAGCTGATAGAATGATCCAACGGCGAGAAATTATGAGGCTAGTAGCGACCGTTGGATTGTGTGATACAACGGAATCAACGGTGCGAGATGGAGTTAGGTGATGTAGTGTTAAACGGAAGTATCGAGATTTGATGCACATGCATAGGAGCGACCGTAGGATTCAAATGCAATCTAATCTGAAGGCTTGGAATTTAAGCGCTATGGTGTTTGACAAGGACTTCAGATTTTGATGCATGATGAAGTAGCGACCGTAGGATTTCTATGTAATCCCATCTAACGTCTGAGAATGGAGGCGGTTATGGATATAGAAAATGGGTTTGGGTAAGGGTTTTGGGCCTTGGGTATGCCAAGCCCATATCTTCTTTAAGAACAAATCTTCCTTCTTGAGCCCATTTCTAGTCTTTTGGGTTTATGCGCACCATTCTTTGCGGCTTCCTTGCGTAATATCTTCCGGCTTTTCACTACTTTTCTGCTCTTTTCGCTCCGCAATTCATCCAAACTTTATTTATTACCTAAAAATATAAAATTAAGTAAGAAAAATATTTATTCTTGAAAACAATGAAAATACAGAATATGGGATAAAATGTAGAATTAACGCACAAAAGATGAGTTAAGTGCCAAGAAAAATATATAGAAATATGCACTTTTTAGCACTCATCAGTTATATAGTTGTTACACCATTTCTCGTCAAAGCAATTTTCTATATGATTGAAACATATCATGACTTTCGTCACATGGTAAAGATAAACTTGGTTAAAGAGAAAAGCTTACCAACTCATATTTCGAGATATAAATAGGCGAGGTATACTCAGATCGAAATACAGAATGTGTATAATCAAAATCTATATATATAGCATACGACTTCTTGTCTCAAAGACTAGGAGATAGAGTAGATAGACTTTTGAGTGATAGATAAGTTCAAGTCTTTACATACCTTTTTGTCGAGAAGTTCCACCGGTTCCTTGAGTAGTTCTTCTACTGTATGATGAATCTCCATGAAGTCCTTTAGCTCAACTACACTTTCTATCCTAGTCCGAGACTTAGCTGTAATAGACTAGAAATCAAGACTTATAGTTTTGATAACTAACATTGACAAACGTGCTTGAGATATCAACGCACACGAGTTCGACCGAGAAATGCTCTAACAATCTCCCCCTTTGTCAATTTTAGTGACAAAAATATCAATACATATGGAATACAAAAAAGATAAAGAAACTTTAGTAGCTCCTATTCCGCATGTCTAATCTTCAACATTCCTCGAAATCTTCGTCACTTCCAAGTACTCCAATGATCCCAAAGGTTTTATGTTTAGCATTACCGCTGTTGAAGATCCGTAGCTATAACAATGAGAAAGCATCGGTCTCAATCATTGTTATACAATGTTATAGTATTATTACACAGTGTCAAAGTCCAATTGTATCACAACTTCAACAATAATACTATGGTGACATATATCACTCCCCCTTAGTCTATACTCCATCTCACATGGAAACTACTCCCCCTTACTTAATGATCCGAAAACCATATGTATTTTTAGTGTGAACTACATATTAATTCTACCCCTTTTTGTCAATAAAATTGGCAAAGGTACAAGAACAGGATCATAATGAACTTTCCGAGAGAGACATTTCATGACAAAAGGAAAAAAAATAGATACAACTAATTTAGATGCAATCATAACGCCGAAGCTAAATTCATTCATTAAGGAGTTTAAATATACAAGGAAACTTCTTTAAAATTCCACAGCCGCACACCCCTCAAGATATGACCATTAAGCACAAGTTCAAAAGAACTCTCCCCTATTTGATGTTATTCCCGAAGGAACAACAAGAACGACCTTAATTTCGAAAGAGAGAAGGATTTTTATTGGACACAAAAAACCATGAGAATGATTTCCTATATCCAAAAACTTAATTAAATCAATCAAAAGTAAACCCATGATTAATTTAATCAGAACACACAATCAAATTAAACACAAAAAATGATCAATTCAATTGATTGTGCTCAACATAAGAGAACTTATTAACACACGAAAATACTCAACTAGATTAATTACAAGAGAACCCATAATTAATCTAATCAGAATACACAACCAAACTAATCACAAAAGTAATTAATTTAATTGTCATTAGTTTTGCTCGACATAAGAAAACTTATGGAGCAATAACTAAATAACCAAACAAGATGATTAATTTAGTTCAATAGCTCGACATAAAACATCTCACGGAACAACAACTAAGCTAGAAATAATCAACTTGGTTGTATAGTGCTAAACATAAGATACATTACGTAGCCTCACAGTAATACATAAAATATGGACCAGGGATGATCAATACTTCGGAATGCACAAGGATTCATTCTATTTTCCATCACGATATTTAATAGAAATAATCCTTGAAAACAAAAGATTTTAACCTATCTTCCATCAAATATTTGACAATATAGGATTAGCTTTTGTATTTGTCAAAAGTCCATTCATTCTTTTATAAATACATGAATACCGATCACGAACGACTTTACTTTTGAAAAAATATGGGACAAACATAGTTCACGGTCGTAAACCCCAATATCCCATAACAAGTTGCAATATAACAAATCATAAAGATTAATACTGCAAAATCATCATCTTCCAAATAGTTTTTAGAATTTAAACAAATAAACCTAAAAAAAAAATGAAAAAAATAGCAATGTGTAATCACAATCATTGATATGACAAACTCTAGTAATCCTTCTCAAAAATAAGAATAAATTCTCATAAGAAGTTTCCTAGGCATCAAGACAAACTCGTGATGCACATACAAGATGATTTGTCTTTACATGGTAGAATCAATCTTTTTCGCATGGATTTACACCAATAATTGATACCAAAGGCGTAAAAAATATTTTCTTAACAAAGAAGAACATAAAAAGTCAATAACGACCATGCACCATAGTTCACAAAGGATGATTGTGAACATTCAAGAATTCCATAGCACTGCGTACTACTTTCCATTCTTGAAATTCCTTCTTTGTGATTCACAAACAACATTCTTGTAAAAGATACAAATTATCTTAGAAGAGTAGTACTCCAAGAATCCAAGTGTCCAAGTTCAAGAGAAGTGGAACAAGTGCAACGAAACAGAGCAAAATACTCAAAAACAAGAGACGGGCCAATCTTAACTCATCCAAATTCAAGGTTTCCCATCTCCATTTTGAAGAGAATTCAAAGAGGAAGAGAGTGCAAACAGAATGAGGTCAATCCTAGTTCGGACGAAGACGTTACGACCAAAACAAGTTTACCGAATATCGAGGTCAAGTATACATACAGGTTTGCAAACGAATTTCCGTATCCTGGAGCAGTATGCAGACGGGGTTTGCGAACTTAAACCCCTAGATTTTGGTTTTAAATGATGTTATGCATACTTGGTATGTGTACCATGAAGTCCAAACATCCCGAACTAATGTTTTCAAACCTAAACATTTAAGAACCTTAAATACAGATCAAGTTAGGTAGAAATGAACGATAATCAAGGTACATGGATCATTATAAGTACTCAAACAAGTAAGAAAAACATTAAACTTGCTCAAGTTTATAGACATACATTTTTAGAAAAGTCCAATTGAATTCTACAGCCTTACCGAATATAATCTGTGGGCCCCAATTGTTGTGCTTCCCTCACCGTATACATAGCAGGGCATTTCTTGGTGAGGATGCACTTTCAACACAAATAAGTTGTGTTGAGGTGAACAATGTCTTGATCACCATGGCACCAAGAAAGAGTTTCTTTCCAAAAACTCTTAAATCTTGTAGTCTTGAGAAACACCCAAGGAACTGTTTTTATAAGTCTATCAAAGAACTTCAAGAGAACCCAAAAAGATTTGTGTTTCTGATTTCTTGTTTTCCACCTTATAAAAAACAGTTTCTGCAGATAGTTTTTAGTACTGCGAAGGGAAACTCTTTTGATAAAAAGAGACGTCCTAGATTCTTCATAAAATAAGACAATACACTATATTGATAGGAAGTATCAGGAATTGAGAAACGAATCAATTCATGCTTTGAGATGATACACTCAGATGACTGAGATTTAAACTTCTCTTGTAATCTATTTAGTTTATCACAACTAATTGGATTACGCAGAGGAGGAGCATTTCTATCACAGATTAGTAAATCAATATCAACCTCAATATGAATATTATTAATCATAACTTGATTTAGCATGTCAAGAGATTCTTGCTCTTTCTGGAAGTATAACTCAACATCAAGAGATAAGCTCTCAAGCTTCTTTTCAAGCCCTGAAAATACTTCAAGGGATTTTAAACCTGGTGGAGGTTTAGATAGAATTTCTTCTACATATTTTATTAAATCAGTCATGGAAGAGAATTCTGAAATCCTTGGATCTGGTGGCGCATTATTGAGATAGCACTACTGTCCATAAAGTCAGATCGCTACAAACACAGACTTGTAAGGTATTGAACGTGTTTGCCTGCTCTGATACCAATTGAAAAAGCGGGGGTCTAACAACAACACCCAATATTTCGCTTAGCAATCTGTAAATACAAAGGTTAAAGGAGAACCGACTCTAGTATGCAAACTAGTATGACACTTGAGGTGTGGGGATTAGTTTTGCACCGATACTAGAGTTCCCCTTATATAGTCTCTCAAATCAGGGTTTGCAATTAAGTTACCTTGGTAACAAAGCAATCAATATCCACTGTTAGATGAAAACCTGATTTAGATTCAGGCTAATATTTCTCAACCGTTAAATCGAAAACTTAGCTTGTTACACACACTTGACAATGCACGCTTCTAGGTTTGTTAACCATATCCAAACGTATGGACTTGTTGGTTCAACAATAGTTAACCAAATGGTTAGCCATATGAGCATTCCATATCAACCACGTTCTTCTTCACCATAACTAGTTCAAATGATTTCAAACGAACTAGTTAGAGAGTTGTTCAATTGCAAGGAAATCTCATGTACTACACAAGAAACAATTGAAGCAAAGATGATTTGATTCACTTGAATCGGTTCATGAACTTTTATAGCCACGGTTTGCAAAATGCATTCCTTAGTATTTTTAAGTTTAAGTTCAGAAATCATCTTCAGATATATAAGCTTCTCAAGTTCGCAGACTAGGTTAGCGGACTTAAGTTACCGGGCAGAGTTTACAAACTCCAGAAGAAATTCTCGGGTATGAGAACTTCGCCGGTTCGCGGACTGTGTTCGCGGACTTAGTTTCACGCAAGTAGTTTGTCAACTCCAGCTGAAATTCTCGGGTTTGAGAACTTCGGCAGTTCGCGGACTTGGCTCACGCTATTTTTCCGGTTCTCTTGATCAACAAAGTTCGCCAAATTTGGTTCAAGGAATAAGACTTATACATAAATTTGTTTCCACAAAAATGTTTATGTCCACATTGGTTATGTAATTTAAACTCTCATTTCAATTATTGAAACATTCTTAGAGGAAGTTATATAGTTGTTACACCATTTCTCGTCAAAGTAATTTTCAAGATGATTGAAACATATCATGACTTTCGTCATATGGTAAAGATAAACTTGGTTAAAGCGAAAAGCTTACCAACTCATATTTCGAGATATAGATAGGCGAGGTATACTCGGCTCGAAATACCAAATGTGTATAATCAAAGTATATATATATAGCATACGACTTCTTGTCTCAAAGAGTAGGAGATAGAGTAGATAGACTTTTGAGTGATAGATAAGTTCAAGTTTTCACATACCTTTTTGTCGAGAAGTTCCACCGGTTCCTTGAGTAGTTTTTCTACTTGTATGATAAATCGCCATGAAGTGCTTGAGCTCAACTACACTTTATATCCTAGTCCGAGACTTAGCTATAATAGACTAGAAATCAAGACTTATAGTTTTTATCACTAACATTGACAAACATGCTTGAGATAGTAACGCATGCGAGTTCGACCGAGCAATACTCTAACGTATATATACATACAGCTTATAATGTTGATGTAAACCTAAGCACCACAATTACCAATGAAAGCTCGATTTCATCATCTTTTGAAAGAAAGTTACTAAATTCTATTCATACAACAAACACCACACTGTTGGTAACGTTCCTTTTGATCTTAGTGAGTGAATTGGAATGTTGTAAACATCCGTTGCAAGATGATCAATACAAATGGGACTAGGAGTTCTCCTACTTGGTTGTTTCTTATATTGGTTAATTGAAAAGATTGCTCACCTCATTTCGGACAGAATAGGTCAAGTGGGAAGATGTCGTGTTTTCCTCTTTGGATGTTTTTGTTTTTTATTAACCAAAGAATGACAGAGATGTAACTGATTTTATTTTAAATACATCTGTTCAACAATATTTATGATGATAATGGAAGAATCAAGATGATGAATATCAGTAAACCGAATAGAATTTTGTGTATACTATATTATAACTTAAATGAACACGAATAATACCAGAGATTTACCTGATTCCGAATACTATGCAGAAGCGCGATTACATAAACCTCATACTTTATGGATACATTGGTTTCACAGTGTAACCGCACATAATTCTCTCAATCTTCGCACAATATTTGGTGAGGACACACATCATCATCATCATCATTTTGTAGCCTTCTTCTCCGTCGAACTTTGTCAAGCAACAATTCTATAAAAGACACTTCTTGATTGAGACATACATTTTAGAGTGACGTAAACCACTTAAGTGAGTGGATGTTTCAAAAAAAATTAATTACACTCCTCTTTGTCTGTGGATATAATCTTTCTCACAACGATTATATAATCATAAATCTCATACTTTTTGGATATATTTTTTAAACCGAAATGATGCATTGTTTTCGCCAAGCAACCGCGCCGTTGTCTCTTAACTGTCGCACAAAAATCTGGTTAGGGCACACGTCATCATCATTTTGTAGCTTTGTGGACTTTTATTAATCAACAGCTCTGGAAAAGACACATCCTGATTGGTACATACATTTTAAGGTGGCGTAAACTACTTAAGTGAGTGGATGTTTCAAAAGAAAATAATTACACTCCTCGTTGGCTGTGGATTTAATATTTATCATAACGATTATGTAACTCCTTACCACTGAAAAAATAGGATATGTAAGGAGTTATAATAATAATTATACTAAAAGGGAGGGACATTTCAGGCTTTTCAGGTCCCAAAGACTACCACCAAACCATTTCTTATCTTTTCATCAAATTGCAAATTTGCGTTATGCTTCATTTTACAAAAAAATGACTATAAAATGGACTCTCTTCCTTAGAAATATATACCACCAAGCATAAAAAAATAGTGCATACAGAATTAAGAGGATGTGGTGTTTACAAACCGAAATCGCACATTATATCTCCTTCGTCGCGCTTCTGTAACGTCTTTTGTATTTTAAAATATGGTGCACAAACAATTGCTCACGTGAAATGTGGTGCAAAACACAATTTTCACCGTCTATAATTTTGTGTATAGTTACTTAAATCAACATGAAGATTTACCTGATTCATACTTTGTGGATATATTTTCTTTATAGCGAAATGATGTATTGGTTTCGCAAAGTTACCGCTCCTCGATCTCTAGACTGTCGCACAACAATCTGGTTAGGGCATACGTCATCATCATTTTGTAGCTCCTTGGAATTTTGTCAAGCAACAGCTCTGGAAAAGACACATCTTGACTAGTAAATACATTTTAGAGTGACGTAAACAACTTAAGTGAGTGGATGTTTCAAAAGAAAATAATTACACTCCTCGTTGGCTGTGGATTTAATCTTTATCATAGCGATTATGTAATCATAAACCTAAAACTTTGTGGATATATTTTTCATGGTAAAATGATACATTGGTTTCGCTCTGTAACCGGACCTCGGACTCCCAACTGTCGCACAATAAGCTAGTTAGGGGGCACACATCATCATCATTTTATAGCTCCGTCGACTTTTGTCAAGCAACAATTCCGGAAAAGACACATCTTGATTGGTACATACATTTTAAAATGACGTAAACTACTTAAGTGAGTGGATGTTTCCAAAGAAAATAATTACACTCCTTGTCGGCTTTGGATTTAATCTTTATCATAGCGATTATATAATCATAAACCTAATGCTTTGTGGATATATTTTTTTAAGGCGAAATGATACATTGGTTTCGCTCAGTGACCGGACCTCGGACTCCCAACTGTCGCACAATAACCTGGTTAGGGCACACTTCATTATCCTTTATATTTTCTTTCCTTTTAAATAACGCGGCATAAGCGATAACCGCTTTTATAAAACGTGCAAATATATGCTACTTGCCTACTCATTAAGGATGCGACCATTTAAATAATGCATGCTCATCAAGGACGCGACCATTCGCCAACAGGTGTATTGGATGTCTATATAAGTTTTGCTCGTATATCCTTGTAGCATTCTAAAATATTTAGAAAATCGTAAATTGCTTGTAAATCTTTTTTTCTTAATATTTCATCAGTATAATAGTGATGGATATGTTGTCGGAATTAACTACCGAGATACTACAGCGCCTCCAAACTGCAGAAAGCATTTAACAAGCAAATGTTTTTGCAAAGAGTGGAATACTATCCTTGGGGACAAAAGAATTGGACTCCTTTTTGGTGTCACACCAAGAATGGAGAACGATAAAGTTACCCAACTCTTTTATAGAGAGGAAGATTTAGCTCGCTCGTAACAGCCAACAATCACGACGCCCGGAATGATGGAACATTTGAATATTTGACTAAGTTGCACCCATTAGTTGGATCTTGCAATGGTCTAGTATTTTTTTATGTTTCACACCATGGAATACAAGATCCTGTATATGTCATGAATCCGGAAACTGGCGAGCACCTCCATCTGCCACAACTATGCGTCCCAATTGCACGGGATCAAATACTTTGGTGGTATCCACCATACAAAGTAGTTGAGGGTTTAGACTACTATCAATGTACCAATGAGTACAAGGTAGTTCGAATTCACGTGGATGGTAAAGTTCAAATACACACTCTAAGAGACAAGAGGGGATGAAGGAACATAACAAGGTATATTCCTTATACTTTTCGGAGTTCAGGTGTATACGCACATGGTTGTATTTTTTGGAAGGATTATTGTCGGCGGGATAATGGTATAGTATCTTTCAATTTGGACACTGAGACGTTCCATCAACATTTTCCATCCCCGCATCATATTCATGGAAGTGAATTTTGGATAGATTCTTACCCATCACTTGGGATGGTCATGTTCGGAGTTCGCCTTTTATTTTACTACATCCATGAGCCCTATGATGAGGGGATTGATCATCCCCGGATAGAATTCTGGGAACCCATTTCCGAAAAAATATTCATACATGGGCGCCTGACGGGGAATGGATTTGGAATCATAAGATAAGCACTTTCTTGGAAAATGATGAAGATGAAGGGTGGCCGACCTATTACCCGATAGCTTTTGGAAACAACAAGGACCTCCTATTATGGCAGAATGGGCATTTATTGCGTTACAATACACTCAGCAGAACTTGGATGGAAATTTGGGGGACACTACCGTGGGAAACAAGCAGGGTTGCAATTATTCCTCACATGATGAGCGTTGTCTCGTTGAAGAATTTTGGTGGACAATCGGAAACGTGCACTCGATGTTCATGCCACTAACACATTCCTTGGGTTATCCATGTAGCTTTTTTTTTCTTGTAGTTTTTTTCTTTTTTTGGTATTTGGATTTTTTGTATGTTGAAATGTACAATTTATTCCTTGGGTTGTCTATGTAGTTTTTTTTCTTGTAGTTGTGATTTTTTTTTATTTGTTTTGGTGTTTGGATTTTCTTGTGTGTTGAAATGATAGTGTTGCCGCTAAATATTGGGTCATTGTTTAACTAGCCAACCTTTGATTATTTATTTTTTATTTTTTTTGTGTTACACATATGGTCCAGCCGTCTAGGCCTCCCCAACCGACCTAGGTAATTAGTTAAAAATTAGAAAAATTATTTGGGTATTTTTTAAGAGATCATGATTTATTTTAGTTTGTTATGTTAGATTAAAAAGGAAAATAGATAAACATGAAAATATACTACAAGAAAATCTACCTTTTGCTATAGCATGTATTTCCACACCTTCAATATAGGTGTTGCAAAAGCAAAATTCTAGGCACAGCATTTTTCAGGTGCAACTAAAAGCTATAATTTGTTGCTGCAAAATGAAATTGTTTCCACACAACCGTAGCAACAATATGAAAAGGGTGTGGCAAAAAAGTATAATCTCTTTATGCAGTAATAAATATTAGGTGTTGCAATAGACTTCTTGCTACATAGGTTGTCACAACACTAGTAAGGGTTTATGCCGTAACCATTGGGTGCTGTAATAGGTTAAGTTTCTTGTAGTGCTAGGGTATTGTTTGTCATGTTCAGCCATTATTTCAGCAATGGTCGTATTAGTGAGATGCTCGACTCGGAGAGGTTCCGCGTCCAACCACTTGGTGAAATATTGTCGAGGTGAGGTTATTCATTCATGGCATTTTGCAATAGCTAAGTTTTTGGTGGAGTGAAGTCCCCGGACCCAAGCATCATATTTGAAAGTTGATAAAATGGATGCATGAGGAGGGATAAGACTTGCCTGAGTGCGGAACCTTTTGATGAAAGCAAGGTTTTTAAATCGTGAATCGAATCGTAAATCTTTTTTTTTCATTTTTAAGAATCGAATCGTATGTTGAATCGTGAATTGTAGATTCATGGTCGATTTCCGAATCGGATATTAGCCTATAAATAATATTGAATTATGTGATTAAAGATCTTAAATTTTGATTTAGAAACTTACAAAACAAAAATAATTTCAATATAATTCGAAAACAAGACCGTGGTTTAATGGTTAAGAGGTTTAGGAGCGTGTTCGAGGTATGAGGTTCGATTCGCACAGGCCCTACTTTTCATTTTATCACTTTTAAAGACAAACTAAAGTTTGACCCAAACAGAAAATGACGTGAATCGCGTAAAAAAAGAATCTTCACGATTCAGTGAAGATTCGGTTCAACTGTACGAGTTGAAGCGACTAGTAAGAAAATGACGTGAATCGTACGAGTCAACTCGTGACTCGTACGATTTTTAAAACCTTGGATGAAAGCATGCGCATTTTCTTCAGGTATTTGTGTCAACTCCATCAAGGTTTCGACTTCCTTCAGATGCTCGAATGATGGAGTATCCTCTATTTCTTTCGAGTCAGAACTTTCCTTAGCAGGGAAATGTGCAATTGAAGGTAATGGAGTTACCTTTTCAACATGAATCCATGTACGTCTGAGGATCATATCATATCCTGGATCTTCTCGGATTATGTAAAACCTGGCTTCTGTCCAGGTTGATTTCACCTTCATATTGAGAGTAATGTAGCCATAAGCATCTCTGAGCGTCCCTCCATGATCCATGATTGAGGTTGGAGCATGAACAACTTCTTGCCGAGTGATACCAGTATATTTGAGAGTATCAACGTTCATTTGAACTTGTTTCCTTTGAGATGGACTAAGGTGAGAAGTCCTCAGTCATACATTTCCTTGTCTGTTACTGAAGGCTCAGGGAGTGTCTCTTGAATCGATAAACTCTTCCCTGACACGATGAGATTCAATGCAGCAAACATGTCCTTCTTTTGAGCCTTTGATAAGTACAACAATTCACATACATGCTCGATTAAGGATTGAACTTCTTCCTTGACAGGTGGTTCAGAGAGAGTGAAAGTTCTGACTGGGAAAGGGTCTCTATGTACTCCTTCAATCCCCAAGTTAAGCTCTCCTGATTCGACTTTCCTTGGAATATGCGTTTTAAAATTATGCAGTCCTTTATGGGATGATTGACGAATCTGTGAAAGCGAAAGTAACGAGGATTTTCCATGTATTCTTCGGTTAGTCCTTTCTTGACATATGGTAACTTGATTGAACCGTCTTGAACCCAGACATCTAGTAATTCAATCACCTATTCGATGGGAAAGTGGAAATTAGGTACTTCTTGATCAGCTCATGCGCGTTGGGTAGGAGCCTGTACATCTCGAGTTTGATTATTCTTCCTTTGTGCTTTTGAAGGGGCTGGGGAAGTATGCTTGCACTACGATTCGGCTTTTCGCTTGCTCGCTTCTGCAACAACATTTGTAGAAGGTTTGAGGTTGTATTGTTTGTTTATTAAACATCTGTTACCTCGAGTTTCTCGTGGTTCTTCATCTTTTGTAGTTTTAGCTCTTCCCAGTAAAGCAGATGCGGTAGTTGCTGATCTCTTAGCCGCTTCATGCAGTTATGAAAAGGTCTGGAACCAGAGATTTTCCAGTAAATCTCTGTAAACCGGATCATTCTATTGATGCACAAGTCCACGAGTTGTTGTTCTGTGACCTTTGGATCATGACAGTCCAGGGCTTGAACTCTGAACCTTTTTACGTAATCATTAGGATGTTCATTGATCATTTGAAACATCATTCCAAGATCAGAGAGGGTGATTTTCTCTGAAACGAAGAAATATTTTCTGTAGAAAAAATTAACCGTTTCTCCCCAACTTGTGATACTTTCTGGTGCGATGTTGTTGTACCAGGTATATGCTCTGCCTTTCAGAGACTTTGAAAATTCCTTCAGACGGACGACATGGTTGTGTTCATATTCAACCAATGCTTCCAAAAACCGAGAAACATGTTCTCGAGAATTGCCTGTTCCATCATAAAGGGTAAATGTTGGATAGGTATAACCTTTTGGCAGAGGAAACCTCTGTGTAGCAGCAGGGTATGGAGGTTGGTGACGGTGGACAAAGGCCATCTTATCTATTACACGATCCTCCAAGAGGCGTTTCAGGTCTTCACGAGTGATGAAACTGGACGGTTCTTTCTCTAGTGGGTTGTCTGCAGCCTTATGAACTTATTCTTCATATACTACATGGATTGGAGTGACTTCAGGATCAGCGTCTGAAGATGTTTCTTTAGCTTTTCCTTTCTCCTGAGTTTTCTCTGACATCTTGTCTGTAAGAGTCTTGAGATAATTGTATAACTTTTTCTGAGTGGTATCCATGTCAATCTGATTCTTGACAAGAGTCTCTTGCACCTTCATAATATCACCTATGGTAGGCGGTTTTTCTATGATTTCTTCAAGATACCGACAGAAGAGAGGATTAGCTCCGATGTTGGTTTGCGGAGAAGTCGTCTTGCCAGCGCCGTTGTTGGAAACAGGAGTAGTTTCTGGAGTACCACCATCATTGCTAGTTCTAGCGTCGTTTGCATGGGGATTTGTAACTAACCGAAACGTAAGACCAGCCATCTTGTGAAAGTTGAGATTGCAACCGAGAGATTAGTCTCCCACCGTGGTCGCCAATCTGTAGATGGGGAAAAACGATTTGCTAGTTTCTAAGGAATTGAGGAGACGACCGTGCGGAGGAGACTCCTTGAACCGAGCAAACTGCTCAACCTCACACAGATGCGCTGCAAAAAGGGAGTGCTTGAATTCGAGAGATCAATTTGTAAGACTCCGGCCTAAACCAAGACAATGGCCGTTCCAGAGTCAATTCAGTCACAAGAGAGGATGGGTCGATCTGTAGGAGAGAAGCTGAGAAATGTATGGGATCAATGATGATCAAAGATTGTTGGTGTGTTGTGTATTTTGCATGAAGAAATAAGATAAGTTCTTATTAATTAAATTTTGCTCTGTTCAGAGTAATTTTTCAAATGCTGAGTTCTTATTCTCTTATTTTCTTTTTGACGAAAGATTGTCTTGTCCTTTCAATCATGATTCGGAAACTTATTTATATTGCAAGAATTGTAGACACCTTGATCCCATGAAGTGTGACAGTTGCTGGAGTCAAAGATGAAGGAAGTGGAAATCGTGTTAAAACCAGTTTCTCATCTATCGGAGACTTGGTTAATTTTCTACCCACTACTTTGCTAACTGCTTGCACGACTTGCTCACATTCTCATCGTGTGGATGACCGCACGTGCCGTAGACCGCCAGACCAAAGCCCTAGTTGATATCCCCCATCTGACACGATTGATGTCTTGTGATTGTGAGTCTGCAAGGCAGACGTGTATTTAGTTATTCAGTTATTGACTTTATGAGACGATGAGTCTTTGTATTGTTGATTCGAACGTGATTTGCAAATGTTCTAGGACTCGTGAATTGAATATGTCTGTTGAGATATAGGTATAGTTGTCGAATGGATGTTGATAGTTAAGGTGAGAAAATGTTGCTCATTTGATGAATTGTTGAATATTGATAGTTGAAATAATATTCCTTGGTCGGAGCAAATATTACTCGTTTGATAAATTATTGGTAGCAGGACCAAATGAAATATTAGTTTAAAATATTGGCAACTTGATCGAGTATAATTAATCAAAATGTTGATCATGGGATTAACATGAAACTATTAGTGTTTGAATCTGCTCGAAATCATGAGATTTGGATTCGAAACCCTAATTTCGATTAATTGCCGATCAATTGATGATTTATTGAAAATCAACCACAGAATGAAAGAGGGACCGGCTACATGGGATGATGGGTCGTCCATATAGCGCCCAGATGCTCGAGTGAGCCAACACCAAAGTCTCTTGAATATCAGTTGGTGAGAGGATGATTAAATGTTGGTTTAATAATTTATTGAAACTAACGCTCGTCTGGGCCTTAGGTGATAAAACCTAATTATCACATAATGAGGGACCGACCAAGGGATCATTGAACCGGCCCTGGTTGGTCATGGGACCGACTGACGATTGTTTGATGAAATTCCAAGTTGTTTGGAAGAGTTTGAACCTAATATGAACAAATTAAGTCAAATTATGAAAATATGTGGGACCGTCCTCTTGCAAGCCAAAGGGATAACCTTGGTCGGTCAAGGTAATATGCCCATGTCACCAAAGTGTCTTTTTCTCAGTTATGAGAATTTTGATATTTTATGGTGTGCATTTGAGCAATATTTGAGAAAATATGAAGAAATCAGGGTTTTGCTGAAACTGAGGAACTTCATAAGATGAAGGAAATAATAACAATAGAATAAAGAATTATAAGGTGTGGGATCGGTCATGGCTAAGGCATGTCCGGCCGGCTAATGAGCCCGGTCCCATGACACCTTACCTAATTTTATATTATTTTCATGATTTGAAGAAAATATCATGAAATTAAGGAATTTGTTGAAACGAAGGAGTTTCCATGAGATGAAGGAAAAAATAATAATAATAATAATTCAATCTCCAAGGCCTTGGCTATAATTCAATCAGAAGGTGTCCGCAGGGGTCTTCACCTCAACATCACCAAAACCGAGTTATTTTGGCCTACACCAGACCCACGGAGTTTAATTCCAGGCGTTTTTCCGGACAACATTGGTCGACCCTCAACCGGTGTCAAACTCTTAGGTGCTCCGGTCAGCCTAGATTTACAATTTTGCAAGGAAATGGTGGTGCAGAGAGTTACTAAAATCATCAACCTCATGCCAGTCGTCAAGAAGCTCAAGGATCCGCAAAGCGAACTATTATTATTGCGCAATTGCACTGGGGTCTCAAGATTATACTTTACTATGCGCACAACAAACCCCTTAGCATTGCAGCAAGCTATGACTCACTTTGACGATCACCTCTTTCAATATTTGCGACAACTTATTACTGCAGATGGGGCAGGTTTTGGTCCATTGCAATACCGCATCGTTACCCTTCCAATCAAAGACGGAGGTCTTGGCGTGTATACGATGCAGGACACCAGCAATTACTGCTACTTGGCTTCACAGTTTCAAACTCGGGCTATACAAAACGTCATACTGAAGGACACCTCTACTACCAGCTCAATCCCAACATACCAGCAAGCCTTAGCAGCCTACATCCAAGTTTGTGGTCTTACCTCTTCCTCACATAGATTTGACGATACATCCCCTCATTCTATGCACTCTCTGGCTGTTTTATACTTCGAAGTAGCGAAGAAATGGATACCCACAATCTTTCATATGAGTGTACGTGACAGTGTGTTATGGCAATGTAACAAGCTTAAGCACGCACAAGATTATTTACTTGCCATACCCATTGCTGGTTTGAATCAAACCCTTGGACCCCGTCAGTTCAGAAGTGTTCTCAGCTACCGCATTGGCATTCCGCTGTTCCCCGAAGGCAGTCATTGTTCAAGTTGTAATAAGGAGATTGACATATTTGGAGACCATGCCCTACATTGTGCTAGCGACGTCGGACTTAAATTCCGGCATGATCTGGTACGTGACGTTTTTATGGATATATGTATCAAAGCCGGTGTCACATCACGTAAAGAAGCCGCCTTAGGTTTTCTTTCTGATGAGAATGCTGCTTTGAGGCCTGCCGACCTATTGGTACACAACTGGGAAAACGGCAGAGATACATGCTTCGATATCACAGGCGTTTCTCCCTTCACTGGGGATATTCGTTCTTTCACTCCGGGTCAAGCTCTCTCTAGGGCGATTCTCCGTAAACGCAACAAATATTTAGAGAAGTGTGAGTCTCATGGTTATGGCTTTCATATTCTTGCTTTCACTACATTAGGTGAACTAAGTGAGGACACAGGGGCTTTTGTAAAGAGGTTAAAGAACTGTCTCTCTCACAATGACGCAAATTGTGGCACTGGCAGTTTTCTTTTTCATCATTTAGGTATTGTTATTCAAAAGGGTGTTGGTGCCCAGCTTGTAGCTAGGTTACCAACACTTTTCTTGTAATGTTACTTTTTTCCCTATTTTCAATAAAAGCCCTCAGAGGTACGTTTTCATAAAAAAATAAAAAAATAAAAAATAATAATAATAATAATAATAATATAAAATAAGGGGCGTGTGGGACCGTCCATGGCTAGGGCATGATCGGCCGGCTAGTGGCCCAGTCCCGTGTAGGGGTGTAAATAATACCCGAAAATACTCGGCCTGCCTGTACCTGCCCGAGCCCGCCTGTACCTGAAGTAGCCTAAAGCCTGTTATGGCCCGTCATGGGCCACCCGGCCTGGCCTGGATTAATTTATTGGGCAGTCTCGGGATTTGCAATTAATTATGATGCCTGACCTGATACCCGTCCTGGTGCCCGGCCTGAAAGCCTTTTATGTGCCATTAATCATTTAATATCATCTTAAAAAGAGTTAAAAGTTACCATTTTATAATTGTCAATTTTGTGTCAAGAAAAATAAAATATATAGTTGTTTTTACTTATAATTAACCTTTTCAAAACATTAATGGTAATATATTTTATTATTAGAAAGTTTATTGTACTCTAATTAATTATTTATTATAGGCTAAAATTAAAAGTTTCTCATTGTAATTTAAATATAAAATAATACTATCACTTACGGTATACAATGTTAGAAAGGATAGGATGTTGTATTAAAAATAAATAAATTTAATATCATTTATTTGAAAATTTAAACTTAAAATAATATTTTTTTTCAAAATAGTGGCAAGTCCGGCCCGATCTGGCCTACCCGTATAAAAAGCGGGCTTTGGGCGGCCTTTGGGTAGCAAATTATCCACTTTTATCCGGCCTGCCTGGCCTGAATTTGTTTATGTGCTCATAAATATTAAGTCGGGCATGCCCGACCTGTCTTAGTTTTTGGGCCGGGCGGCCTGGCCTGCCCGAATTTACACCCCTAGTCTCTTGAATCTTTCGCAATTTTATATTATTTTCATGATTTGAAGGAAATATCATGAATTTAAGGAGTTTCATAAGATGAAGGAAATAATAATAATAAAATAATAAGAAATTAACGTGTGGGATCGGCTAAAGCCAGGGCATGGCCGGCCATCTAGAAAGCCCGGTCCCGTGACACTTTTCCTAATTTTTATTATTTTCTTGATATGAAGGAAACGCCATGAAACTGAGGAGTTTCCTTAAGACGAAGGACTTTTGTTCAAATGAAGGAATTTTCATGAGATCAAGGAAAAATAATATAATATGATAAAATAAAGAATCAGGCGTGGGACCGTCCATAGCATGACTGGTCGGCCGGTGGGCCCAGTCCCCTGGCGTCTTAGCTAATATTTTACTATTATTAGTTTTCTTCTTATTTTGCATAGGTTCATTGTTCCTTCGTATTTTTGAATGCTCGTTCGTGCATTCAAGTGCTCGTTAGTGCATTATTGCTGAGTGTGTTAGATCATTGCTTGGTGGAACCCACCAAGCGTTGGTATGTGAAGTTTAGTTGTCATATTTTAGTGAATCAAAACTCATGTTAAGAGTCGCTTGATTATGTACTAGAGTTAAAATTCGTATAGGTTAGCTTGAAAGCATTAGGATATGAGACATTACAAGTATTGCGAAGTCTTGAAGATGTGAAGAACTAAGGAGCTACAACGACAACAATCATCCTTCCACTTTAGGTTAGTGATATTTGACTTGAACTGCTTCATTCCCTAACGTATCTTTCAAGTCGTGCATATTGAAAACATAACTGCGAAGCATATATGAACTCTAGATAGACATAGTATTAAGGAATACAATACGAGGTTTATTGCTTAACCATTAAACTTTTTAGATAAGACATCGCCATAATCATTTGAATGTTATTGTGATTATGTATGGGTATGAGGTGAGGATTTCATCCTAGGGAATAATATTTATATGTGTTCAAAGGAAGTAAGTTCATAAACTTGTTTGTGGACCGAAAAGGAAATTGCCAGGAGTTATTGGTTTTGTTATTCATTGCATATCTTATGAACAACCAATATTATGATAGTGTATAACCGCTCACAACTTGTTGTGTTCTTGGTAGAACAATTCACAAAGTCCTGACTTTTGTATTGGTATAACTTTTATTAGTAAAACCAATTTAAGTAATCACCTGTGGTATGATCGGATTATGTCTTCCTTGGGGAAAGGGAACCGATCCTAGTAAGGGAAAGGGAACCGATCCTTGTAAGGGAAAGGGAACCGATCTTAGTAAGGGAACCGATCCCATGGACATGTGCAACACATATAAGGTAGATACCATATATATGTGGGGAACCGATCCTAGTACCTAGTCAACGGAATCTTTGGGAAGCTAGTGTGACTATGCGTAGTACTCACATGGAGGTAGCACCGAAACTTGTTTTGGTAGAACCGTAAACCCATGATTGTGATTGAATGTTGGTTTGATCAATCACATAGTTCTTGAAAGTCAGATGAACCAATTCTAAACTTGTTTGGAAGTGTGGAAAATCGGTTTCAAGGTTCTAAGTATGAAAGAGAACTTACAAAGTAAAGATGTCGACAAATTTTGAACACGTGTTGTGAATGTTTATTTCTATAATTGTTCAAAGATATTCCTTAATGACTAAGGGAAGAGAATCCCGGGATCGAAACATAAGTAAGTCAAGAATCTTTTAATTAAGGTTATTAATTTCACTTTGTAGGGAAATTACAGAATTATTAATGTGCTAATTAGATTTTTCGAGAGATTTCGATTGTTATTTTTGGACAGAGCATTTCCAGGAATTATGAAAACCGAATCTGTACTTTTATGAATACCTTGAGAATATTTACGGTTTTGGAAATTCCTTGGTATCCAAACTTCCTTGTCTATAAACACACGAAGTTTGCCTTTCTAGCAAACTAATCCTTCGTAACAACATACTTCCCCTTTTGTCTTTGTTACTGGTGTAGCCGCCTATCAGAGAGGAGAGTAATCTAATTAGGTGAAATCTCCTACGGCCGCTCGTTTTAAAGTCTTCTTTGGGATTGAGAATCTCTAGCGCGACCCGTTGGTGGGAAACTAGATAATTGCGGTATATCTTTGTTTTCGATTGATTTGATTGACTAACGGTGGTTGAAATCTGATTGCACCTAGTTTGTTTATTCTTGAGAATCTTCTCTTTTGATATAAGATTCAATCAAACTAGTTCATAGTTTCGACAAGGATCTTTAGACTGTTGTTAGTTCTAAAGACGATGTTGTGATAATCCATTGTTAACACACTCCGTTATGTGCGTGATTGATCACAAGAGATTCAAGTGATTGTGTGCAGGTTTTTATTGAATATTTAAGAAGATTTGAAGACAAAGAAGATATTGAAGATCTGACTTGGGTTTTATAATCTTTGGTATGCACAATACTTGTTGGGTAAAAGAGGATCCAATTAATAATTGGTTTATCCTTGTGGTAGATTGGCATGATTAATTGAGTAGATCTGCATCAACGCGGTTCTTCGGATTAAAGGTATTGTTGGCTTAATCTTAATCGATTACCTTTGGGTGATTGAACATAAGATAGATCTGGACCTGATGAAGGAGTTTATGTTAAGATAAATGGAAAAGACTTTGTCCGACTCGTATCACTTGGTTGAATATAGTTGATACCAAACAAATTTCTTGTTCCTTTACTGTTTGGAATACGAACCAAAGGGATTTTTCCAAGTACTTGACTTATTCATAAGTCGGAGGCATGAGAATACAGACGGAACTAGGTGAACTATAGGGTTAGTTACTTGGTATCAACTATACGAAGTTAGTGTAATTTTGTGTAGCGGCTTAATCCTGAGAGTATTCAATTCTGGACTAGGTCCTGGGGGTTTTCTACATTTACAGTTTTCCTCGTCAACAAAATCTTGTTGTGTCATTTACTTTTATTTTCCGCATTATAATTGTTTATTATAATTAAAGTAAATTACACAAACGTTAATTCCTAATTACTTTATAAGCAATCCTATTGTGTTTGGTTAAGTCCGAACCTTTGTATCAAGTAAACATACTTCGTTGTTGTATTGTCTCGATCTCGTATCCATAGACGATCACACAAAGTGTGAACCGATTAGTTGTATTATCTCGACTCATTTCATAGACAATCACTTTCGGATAAAGGACTTATAGGTAGGAAAAGTTTTAGCTTGAGGTATATTTGGGTACCCTCGCCTTTTTAATTGGTATCAGAGCAGGGAAACACGAAAAGATCTAACAATCTGTGTTTGGTGCGATCCAACCTATAAGAATGAATCCAAAGGATGATTCAGTTAACGTAAGTCAAGATATTGAGAATAAGATCTCAAGGAAAACCAATGGAAATTGATCTCGAAAGTCTTTTCGAAAATCAAAGATAAAGTCTATCACTAATAATTTGATTACGAATCAGATTCCTGATCAAAAAGGGGTGAGTTCGAAAATCAAGAAACATGGTTTGGACTCGTCTCCAATTCGTGGTGAAAAATCTTCTGAAAAGGGATTCGATTCACTCGTTAGCCCGAGTTCTGAATTTGTTAAGATGATGGAAAGCTTTTTCAAACATATTGAAAAAATTTCAGAAAAGGGTAAATCCATTGACAGTCTAGATGATGTCCTAGAACTAATTGTTCAAATGAAAGTAAGAATTTGTGTAGGAAAGCGAGAAACACTTAGTCTTCAAAATAATCTGATAGATTATGAGGAACAAATATTGGCTTTATGAAATGAAGTTCATCAACAGAATATAGAGTGTGAAAATCTTACTCATTCGCTGGAACACTCACAGATAAGGAATAAGGCCCTTGTTGAGAATCTTCTTACAATAACATGCCAAGAGGTATATATGAACAAGTGTTTAGAAAAACATTTCCAACAAGGAATGAAAACCTTAAGAGGACATATAGAACGTCTTGAACAAGAGACGTTAGCAAACTGTCGACTAGCAGATCTAGACGAAACGGGTTCAAGTTCAAGGAACATACCATCCTGGGCGCAAAATGTAATTAAGGATATTGTATCTCACAATTCCCTTAAAAAAAGGATGGGTTCAGAATCCACGAAGAAGAATATGATTATGTTCAAAAGGGATAAAGATCTCCTCCTGAAGTGTATGATGAGGATTATCCTCATCCCAGTGCTTAACCGCATTGGAGAGTGCATCCTTACCTTGCCCAATCCTCGGATGTAAGGAAGCACACATACCTAGGAAGCTGGTATCCAACTAATATCTCTTATTCAACATAGAGAGATTACACAATCTACCTTAAAGATATTAATCATTTGTTTGGTAGAAAGGTTGTCTTACAACAACTTGTGTAAAAAGGATAAGCTAGTATCTATTGATACCGATTTTTGGAGATAATCTCTTTGAAAAACATTGTGTTGTTGTAACACATTAGATGCGAAAATATTTTTCAAATCTTGCCAGAATTATTTATTTAAGGATGATATCTAAGTTAGGAATATGTTAAAGGTATTCCTTGTATTAGTACTCAAAGTGTCAGAGAACTTATACAAAAGAATGAACTCTCAAACCAGATCTCAAGCACAACTTCTGAAAGCCTTGAGCGGAATGACTTCTAAGGAAAATTTACATCTTGATAATACCTTCAAGAAATCTGGTTGTGAAAACATCGATAATGAAAAAGATGATATGACTCATCTCCTTGTCCAAAACAGTTTGGATGCTGAGGTTAATATTATCAATCTTCGACAAGTCCTCCTCAGTACCATCGAAACTCATCACAGACAGGCAGCATTACTAAGAATTGTTATCCGTAACCAAAGGAAACTGATTAAACTTGGAATCGGTAATAGGGAGTATGCAAGAAATATTAATCGGAAGGTTAATGCTTTAGCATGTGAACATAACCAAGGTACTGTGTGTAGAATCCGAGATATCAGTCGAGATGCTGTTGATGAAGATCCTGAAAAATTTGAGGAAATTGAGGATGACCTTTGAAAAACTCCTGTCAGAAGGTCATTAAAGATTAATTTATTTGTTGTATTACTTAATCTAGTATAATAGACATCAATTTGTGATTCCTTTCATTGACCGTATTGGTCTATTATGGATAAAACTATTATGAATAAAATTATTTGATTAGTAATTTTTCTTGTGATAGTTTTCAGTTTACATAGCTTGTGCTTAATTGCTTTTATCTTATTGCTATGTATATTTATGGGATGTTTAATTTCGGTTTTACTACCTTAATATTCGATCTCATATATTGTGAACCCTTATGGTCTGGGTGACTTTTTGATTTAGCGGGATTAAGTTCTAGCCCTAGTAGGTAGGCTTTATCAAAGGATCATGAGGGGTTCTAATAGAAACAGTATGTGAAAAAGTCACAATATGTTGAATCGGTTTTGGTTTAGCATAAAAGCATATGTGTTTCGACGGTTTTCAACTTTTGCTTGCAATTGTTAAAACCGGTTTTCAACCTTTCTATGGTAAAGGTTGAGGTGTGTTGTTATTCTTTTGTTTATGCATAAGGATGACAACGTGGTGATATTTCGATATCAATTCTCCCTGGACGAAGATGCTATCATATTGGAGAAGCGGATGCGAAATTTGAGGTAACGATCTTGTTAGTTAATTGTTTTCCTGTTTAAGAAAAGCCTGAGTTTATATTATATATATTTGTTGCTTTTGCTTAACAAAATTTAGGTTCAATTGATATTTATTCCATGATGTGTGTGTGGATGTGTGTTTCAATTGGTTCTTGTTAAGAAAAACTATTGTTATCTTGCTTTATTGTGTGGTATCAATCGTTTAGGCATACAAAATTTCGGTACAATTGATGTGTGTGTGATTCAATTGGTTCCGGTTAAGAAAAACTATTGTTATATTGCTTTTATATATTTTCAATGGTTTAGGCTTACAAAATTACGGTGCAATTGCGGTGCTTTTAATGTCTATGTTGTTTCAATTGCTTCCGGTTGAGGTGAATAATTATGCAAGTTGATTTATGTTGGTTTGTATGAATTATTGATGGCTTAACGAAATAATATGTGTACGGGATGAGTTGTTTAGTCCGATTCGATTCCGGATAAGAAACTAAGTTAATTCTAATCTTAGTTTGTCTTATCGAAGTGAGGTTTCGGTTATTCAAGTCTAATCGAATGCCTAAACAAGGAAATGCTAGTTAACTAACCTAGTATTTGGTTTGTTTAAAATTGAAAGGTCTAATTTTATGGATAATCAGAACCTGATGAGAAAAATGGATTTATCTTTATTTTGGTCTTATCGAATTAAGCGCTTGTTTTTGAACAATCGGTTTAGTAAAGGAACTAATGTAATTAGTTGTTTTTGGTTTGCTACATACCAAAAGAAGACTACTTGTAATTTTGGTTTTGATATTGGTTATCAGAACATGATGTGTGGAACCCTCGTGCCTAACTCTACAGGTTTGCAAGTTTATTCTGAGATTTGTAAGATTCTTTTCGTGTTGTCATTTATTTTTTCGTTTCTTTGTCATTTTTGTGACAAAAAGGCGGAGAAATATATGGAGTAAACAAGTGATACTGGCATTGATTTTATATTAATTGGTATTACTAAGGAAAGAACATTGGTACTTGAATATTTTATCTAATGAAAGAGTGAAAGCACAGACTAAGGGGGAGTAACATGTCATATTGATTGGTATAACAAAGACATGCGGATTGAATATCTACCTATCTTCCTTAGGGGGAGTATTAGCTTTGTTATTATAATGTCAACAGTGGCATTTTCAAGGATTGAATGTAAGCGGTTTTACTGTGTTGTTGAATCGGGAATCAAGCGGAGTGTAATGAATTCTTGTAATTTGTTTATCCATATGATGTAGGAGTTTTGTCACTAAAATTAACAAAGGGGGAGATTGTTAGAGCATTGCTCGGTTGAAACCACCAAGCGTTGGTATGTCAAGTTTGGTTGTCATATTTTAGTGAATCAAAACTCATGTTAAGAGTCGCTTGATTATGTACTAGAGTTAAACTTCGTATAGGTTAGCTTGAAAGCATTAGGATATGAGACATTACAAGTATTGCGAAGTCTTGAAGAAGTGAAGAAGCAAGGAGCTACAACGACAACAATCATCCTTCCGCTTGAGGTTAGTGATATTTGATTTGAACTGTTTCATTCCCTAACGTATCTTTCAAGTCGTGCATATTGAAAACATAACTGCGAAGCATATATAAACTCTAAATAGACATAGTATTAAGGAATACAATACGAGGTTTATTTCTTAACCATTAAACTTTGTAGATAAGACAACGCCATAATCATTTGAATGCTATTGTGATTATGTATGGGTATGAGGTGAGGATTTCATCCTAGGGAACAATGTTTACATGTGTTCTAAGGAAGTAAGTTCATAAACTTGTTTGTGGACCGAAAAGGAAATTGCCAGGAGTTACTGGTTTTGTTATTCATTGCGTATCTTATAAACAACCAATATGTGTGATAGAGTATAACCGCTCACAACTTGTTGTGTTCTTGGTAGAACTATTCATAAAGTCCTGACTTTTGTATTGGTATAACTTTTATTAGTAAAACCAATCTTAAGTAATCACCTGTGGTATGATCGTATTATGTCTTCCTTGGGGAAAGGGAACCGATCCTAGTAAGGGAAAGGGAACCGATCCTAGTAAGGGAAAGAAAACCGATCCTTGTAAGGGGTGCAGTACATCAAGGGGAACCGATCCTTGTATGGGGTGCAGCAAGGTTTATAGCATAAAGGGGAACCGATCCTATGGACATGTGCAACACATATAAGTTATATACCATATATATGTAGGGAACCGATCTTAGTACCTAGTCAACCGAATCTTTGGGAAGCTAGTGCGAGTATGCGTAGTACTCACATGAAGGTAGAACCTAAACTTGTTTTGGTAGAACCGTAAACCCATGATTGTGATTGAATGTTGGTTTGATCAATCACATAGTTCTTGAAAGTGAGATGAACCAATAAACTTGTTTGGAAGTGTGACAAATCGGTTTCAAGGTTTTAAGTGTGAAAGAGAACTTACAAAGTAAAGATGTCAACAAACTTTGAACACGTGTTGTGAATGTTTATTTATATAATTTTTTAAAGATATTCCTTAACGACTAAGGGAAAAGAATACCAGGATCGAAACATAAGTAAGTTAAGAATCTTTTAATTAAGGTTATTAATTTCACTTTGTAGGGAAATTACAGAATTAGTAATGTGCATTTACTAATTAGATTTTACGAGAGATTTCGATTGTTATTTTTGGGCAGAGCATTTCCATGAATTATGAAAACCGAATCTATGCTTTTATGAATATCTTGAGAATATTTTCGGTTTTGGAAATTCCTTGGTGTACAAACTTCCTTGTCTATAAATACACGAAGTTTTCCTTTCTAGCAAACTAATCCTTCGTAACAACATACTTCCTCTTTTGTCTTTGTTATTGGTGTAGCCGCCTATCGGAGAGGAGAGTAATCTAATTAGGTGAAATCTCTTACGGCCGCTCGTTTTAAAGTCTTCTTTAGGATTGAGAAGCTCTAGTGCGACCCGTTGGTGGGAAACTAGATAATTGCGGTTTATCTTTGTTTTCGATTGATTTGATTGACTAACGGTTGGTTGAAATATGATTGCACCTAGTTTGTTTATTCTTGAGAATCTTCTCTTCTTATATAGGATTCACTCAAACTAGTTCAGAGTTTCTACAGGGATCTTTAGACTATTGTTAGTTCTAAAGATGATCTTGTGATAATCCATTATTAACAGACTCCGTTCTGTGCGTGATTTATCACAAGAGATTCAAGTGATTGTGTGCAGGTTTTTATTGAAGATTTAAGAAGATTTGAAAACAAAGAAGATATTGAAGATCTGACTTGGGTTTTATAATCTTTGGTATGCACAATACTTGTTTGGGTAAAAGAGGATCCAATTAATAATCAGTTTATCTTTGTGGTAGATTATATTGATTAATTGAGTAGATCGGTATCAACACGGTTCTTCGGATTAAAGGTGTTGTTGGCTTAATCTTAATCAATTACCTTTGGGTGATTGAACATAAGATAGATCTAGACCTGACGAGGGAGTTTATGTTAAGATAAACGGAAGAGCCTTTGTCCGACTTATATCACTTGGTTGAATAGAGTTGATACCAAACAAATTTTTTTTTCCTTTACTGTTTGGAATACGAACCAAAGGGATTGTTCCAAGTACGTGACTTATTCATAAGTCGAAGGTGTGGGAATACAGACGGAACTAGGTGAACTATAGGGTTAGTTACTTGGTCTCAACTATACGAAGTTAGTGTAATTTTGTGTAGCGGCTTAATCCTGAGAGTATTCAATTCTGGACTAGGTCCCGGAGTTTTTCTGCATTTGCAGTTTTGCTCGTCAACAAAATCTTGTTGTGTCATTTACTTTTATTTTCCGCATTATAATTGTTTTATTATAATTAAAGTAAATTACACAAACGTTAATTCATATTTACTTGATAAGCAATCCTATTGTGTTTGGTTAAGTCCGAACCTTTGTATCAAGTAAACATACTTCGTTGTTGTATTGTCTCGATCTCGTATCCATAGATGATCACACGAAGTGTGAACCGATTAGTTGTATTGTCTCGACTCAGTCCATAGATAATCAATTTCGGATAAAGGACTTATAGGTAGGAAAAGTTTTAGCTTGAGGTATATTTGGGGTACCCTCGCCTTTTCAAAGTGCACTTGCACTATTTTGGTCGAGGCTTAGGTTGAATATTTATTATTAATGAAAAAGCGAGTGTCTAACAACACCGCCCAATATTTCGCTCGGCAATCTGTATGGACTAACTCCAATATGCTTTCTAGAGAATCAACTAGACAGTCAGACTCAATCTACATAAAAGTATATCAAGGAGTTAATATCTCTTCTCTTGATTTGATACTTACTCAAAATAATAACAATCAGTGAGTCTTAATCAAATACAAGGAATAACTTGGATGGTACCAAAGACCAATATCCAAGAATCAATCAATTTAAATCAATAACCAAAGGTCGGATATTCTAATTGATGATCTTCAACGCACAACCTGTATTATTTCAATTATAAAGATAAACGATATAATGCGAAAATTGAAATAACTCAGACACCAGAAATTTTGTTAACGAGGAAACCGCAAATGCAGAAAAACCCCGGGACCTAGTCCAGATTGAACACACACTGTATTAAGCCGCTACAGACACTAACCTACTACAAACTAACTTCGGTCTGGACTGTAGTTGAACCCTAATCAATATCACACTGATCCAAGGTACAGTTGCGCTCCTTACGTCTCTGATCCCAGCAGGATACTACGTACTTGATTCCTTAGCTGATCTCACCCACACTAAGAGTTGCTACGACCCAAAGTCGAAGACTTGAATAGACAAATATGTATCTCACAAAATAAGTCTACCCTATAGATAAATCTGTCTCCCACAGATAAACCTAATAAACCTGATAAATCAAGGTGAACAGGAACCAATTGATAATCCGGTCTTATATTCCCGAGGAACAGCCCAAAGTTATCAATCACCTCACAACTATCTAAATCGTATGGTAGCGAAACTAAATGTCGCGGAATCACAAACGATGAGACGAAGATGTTTATGATTTCTTTTTATCTTGCCCCATCGGATATAAATCTCAATCCAATCTTACAATTGAACTCGTACGATAGAAAATGGCAACATCAGATCGCAAACTACAAGAAAGGTAGTATCATCTGGTTTCACAGTCCCAATGAAGTCTTTCAGTCATTTAACCGACAGGGTCTCGAGAAGAAACCTAGGGTTAAAGAAGAAACGACTCTATCAAAACTAACTAGTAGCACACAGAAGGTGTGGGGATTAGTTTTGCACAGATGCTAGATTCCTCCTTATATAGTTTTCAAATCAGGGTTTGCAATCTAAGTTAGCTTAGTAACAAAGCATTCAATATTCACCGTTAGATGATCAACCTGATTTTTCCCAAGCTAATATCTTTCATCCGTTAGATCGAAACTTATCTTATCACACAAAAATGAAATGTATTTCGTTTAGGTTTGAGTAACCGTACCTAAACATGTACATTTGGTTGGTTCACAAATGGTTCACCTATGGTTAGCCACATGAGTAACTCTCATATCAACCATATTCATCTTCTTCAATAACTAGTTCCAATGACTTCAAAAGAAGTAGTTCAAGAGTTGTTCAATTTCTTAGATCTTTATAATAGACAAAATTGAAATAAAATCGGGTTGATTCACTTGAATCAATCATGAACAACATAGCCATGGTTTGCAAAGATTTCATTCCTTATTGATTTATTGTTTTTAGTTCATGAACTAACGATTTGAGATATAACCAGCTTGGGTACGCGTACAGGTACGTGTACTCTAGCTTTACCGAAATTGGGTTTGTAAACCCAGCAGAAATTTTCGGTTCGAAAACTTCCAAGGGTACGCGTACGGGTACGCGTACCTAAGGTGACGGTTTTCCGGTTTGTAAAGTTCACAAACCTCAGCAGAAATTTTCGGTTAGAAAACTTCCGCTAGTACGCGTACCCAACCTGTCTCCTTCGCCAATATGTATGCACGAATGCACACACTTGGTTTCCAGCACATGGATTTATACACTAATGTGCGAACACACTATATGTGCTTATATCCATAGTTGGTTACGTATTCTCAACTCTACATTTCAATCATTGAAACATTCTTCTATAATTTTATAATAATCGTTATTCACGACTATCGTCATCAAAGCTATTTTCAAGATCGAAACGTCTTCATGACTTGTGTCACGGGATAAAGATGAATAACGGCTAAAGCGAAAGCTTTACCAACATGTATTTCGAGATAAAAGATAGATGAGTAAACTCGGCTCGAAATGTCAAATGTGTATGTATGAAAACTATCATACTTATAAGACCGTGTCTCAATATTAGGAGATAGAGTAAACATTTGAGTGATAGATAAGTTCAAGCCTCACACACCTTTTTGGTCGGATGAAGTTCCACTGGTTCCTTGAGTAGTTCTTCGTCTTCGCAAGATAATCGACATGGAGTCTGGAGCTCAACTACACTAACATGTCCTAACCGAGAGTTAGCTATAAGTAGTCTAGAAATCAAGACATATAGTTTTGACAACTAAAATTGACAAACATGCTTGAGATAGCAACGCATGCGAGTTCGACCGAGGAATGCTCTAACAAGTAACTCATGGAATTATGCTGGGAAGAACCATGAATTGAAGTAATGAAATATTATTAAGAACGTAGAATATTTTCTAGGATTCAGTTGATGAATCTAATGACTAGAAATAATTAATTGATGACTCTATACTAGCAGGCAAGCTGTCTAGGAGCATTAATTATTCAAGAATTGAGCGATATGAGCTAGTTGAAGCGTCATATTTCTTTTATATAGTCAGGGAAAACATTGTTACATCCTGAAGATGTTGTCGCTCTATACTAGCAGGCAAGTTGTCTAGGATCCGTCCAATCGTTCGATTTTATATAGAAGTAATTATTGAAATTTCTCAGTATTCATGAAATGTGTCGTTGCCTCAGTTGAGAGACTGCATATTCATGTATTCTCTGAGAGACAGTATACTCGTTCAGAGGTTTTCGTGGCATGAGTTTTTATTCTTCAATGAGAGACATGAGCCTCAATATTCATCTGATTGCTGGATCAGGAATATGTAAGATTATGGTTTTACGATTTTAGCCTTTGCCAAAAATCCACCATCAACACTGTGTAACTCCAATATCAGTGGTCGTAGTCTTAGTTATCAATAGGATGTGGATTCCTACATACAAGTATGTTCCTTGAACCCTTCTACACCTTGCAGTGATGATACTGCCCCCCTTCCAATGAGATATCTGGCGGTCTCATACTTCGATGCGGTTAAGAAGGATATGTTAACGCGATACCCCATGTCTCAACGTGATACAATCCTCTGGAAGTGCAACAAAATCCTGCACGCTCAAGACTATTTGTTAGATGTCCCTGTAGATGGGTTCAACCAAAAGATTGGGCCTCGTCAATTTCGTACAGTCCTTTGTTACAGGCTAGGTATCCCCATTTTCTTAGAAGGCAACCGATGCCTTTGTTGCCATAAAGAGATGGATATCTATGGGGATCATGCCTTACATTGCTCACATGATGTTGGTGTTAATTTCGACATGATCTCGCTCGAGATACACTAGCTGATATGTGTTTTTGTGCAGGAATACCAGTGATGAGTGCCAAATATTGTATATATTTATCCCTTTTTGTTGGCATTTTAACTCATCTTTTATGCATTAATTCTATATTTTATCCCATATTCTGTATTTTCATTGTTTTCAAGAATAAATATTTTTATTAATTAATTTTGCATTTTTTGGTAGTGAATAAAGTTCGGATGAGTCGCGGAGCGAAAAGAGCAGAAAAGTAGTGAAAAGCTGGGAGAAATTACGCAAGGAAGCCGCGAAGAATGGTGCGCACAACCTCATTTTCTACACACAAAAGAGCCTCCGTTCTCAGCCGTCAGATCAGTTCCCAGACGCATCCGATGGTCGCTCCTTCATAGAGCATCAAAATCTGAAGTCTCTGCCACGCACCACAGCGCCGAAATTCCAAGCCTTCAGATTAGATGGTAGTTGAATCCAACGGTCGCTCCTTTGCTGTGCATCGAAGTTTGATATCTCCGCCTTACACTACAGCACCTAACTCCATCAAGTACCGTTCATTTTGTTGTATCATATAATCTGACGGTCGCTCCAAGCTTCACTCCACATCACCGTCCGATCTACCTACCAGCTTCGCATCCAATGACTCAGCGTCACAGAACATCATAACTAGATACACCCGCCTCACACCCTAGTGACCGAACCCATACCACCTACCCAAACAACCCCCTTCTCCCAAACAATCGAGCCATCACCTACACCACCCCCCCCCCCCCCCCCCTCTGCAGAGCCATCTCCCTGCAACCGTGTCCTGCCACCGTCTTCTTCACCTCCACTGCCACCACCACACCGCCACCAAACACCACCATACCACCAACTCTCTATTCTACCTAAACCCATCACGTACCATCCCTTTAATCATCATTTACAACATCAATTTCTCATCTCTCTGCCTAAAACCCTAGGTGAGAAATTGGTGATATATATGATGATTAAAGCATCAATTGGAGCTGGGGGAGGAACGAGAAGAAGCAGGAGAAGATTGGGTTGACGAGATGGAGCGAGAATTTCATCAACAGTAGGTAAATTATTTTTTTCACCAAAAACCTAATTCTACTGACTTTGGGAAAATTGGGGAAAAACAAAATTTTGTGTAATGGGTATAAATTGGTGTTGGGGGGAAGCATTAGGAGGACACTATTTACCTCTCTGGACTAGCCAGTAGAGAATTAGAGAAAAATTTTATGAACTGAAAACTTTAGCACTTGTATGTTTACTGTTGCAAATTGCTTCTGTTATAGTTATTTGTTATGATGCTATCTGTGTTTAACTTATCTCATTTAGTGTATGCTTGTTGTCACAACATGGTTAGCATGAGCTAATCATCTTCAGGCCAAGGCTCAGTGAAGCCTTGTGCACTGTCAAGTGTGTGGAGCTAGTTGGTTACTTCCTGTTGCTGTGTTGTGAATGTGTATTTGAGAGAGGCCAATGCTCATAGAGCCTGTGATTGGCTGTACTGTCAAAAGACAGCCAATGCTAGGGGTAGACTAGTAAGCAAGTTGGTGTTCTCTCATTTCTAGTTGTATGCTTAGGAAAGAACTTAACCCTAGACCATGTCACTGATTAGGATACAGGTGGATCATATGCTTTGGCTTGCCCACCACTTCTCTTTCAATCAATCTTAATTTCAGTCTGTATGCTTGTATCACCTGTTACTTTTCCTGCCTTTCATCTTCTTCATTTTATAACTATTGTGCACTGAAGTCAGTGCACTGAACACAATCTTGCCTCTTGCCCTTGGCTGCCAAGTCTTGGTTATTTGTTGCTTTTCTTAACTGCTTCTTTTTGCCTTTCCCTGCATTTTTGGTTCTTTGCTTATCTTTCCCTGCTGTGGTTCTTGGCCTGTTTCTCTATTGCTTATATTGTTCTTGGTTGTGTGCCTGAAACTTTGTTTGCCTTTAGCTTACTGCCATAGTGCATTGCTACTCTTTTAGCCTAGGAAAACTTCTCATATGCCCTCTCCCTGTGGACAAACCCCTATTCACTCTTTATACAAATATTGACCTTGTATACTTGCAAGCATATTGTGTGCATCTTAGAATTCACACCAAGTTTTTGGCGCCGCTGCCGGGGAGCTGGCTGCCTTATCTGTGAAGTTTTCAAGGTCTGCTGTTGGTGTGCAAGTGTTGGTGACTCTGCTGTGAAGCTGCTGCTGCTGATGCTGCTGGTGTAGAGCTGTTGCTGCCAAGTCTGCTGTTGCCAACTTGCTGCTGGTGCTGCCAACTTGCTGCTGCTGCTGGTGCTGCCAACTTGCAACTGCTGCCAACTGCTGCTGCTGATCTGCCAAGCTGTTGCACTTGCCAAGCTTGTTGCCAACTGCTGCCAGGCCTGCTGCCAACCTCTGCTGCTGGGCTTGTGCAACTTCTTCTGAACTGGGCTTGTGCAACTTCTGCTCTTGGGCTTGCAACTTCAGCTGGGCTCCTTTGCAACTTCAGCTGGGCTCTTTTACACTTGCTGCTGCTGGGCTTGAACTGAGCTGCTAGGACGATCCTAAAGCCCAACTGGGCCTTGCAACTAAAAAGGGGATTAAAAGCCTATTTTTGGGCTTCCCTCCAAAAACAAGTAAGCCTAACCCATGAGTTAACCCACTTGGGTCTCATTTAAATTCAAATTTGGGCTTGTAATAATTTGTTTAATTATTTATTTGGGATTGTAATAATTTTTATTTTCTTTTTCTTTTTTTTTTATTTGGGATTGTAATAATTTTTTTTTTTTTTTTTTTTGTTTTTTTTTATTTTTCTTTTATTTTCTTTTTCTTTTATGGGTTTGTTTAATTATTATTATTGTTTTTATTTTCTTTTATGAGTTGTGATAATTTATGCTAGGTTTAGTTCAAAATTTTAAAAATTAAACCCAAAATTTTTAAACCAAAAACAAAACCCTTCTTTAAACCAAAACCCATTCAAAACCAAATCTTCATAACCCTTGGGCCAAATGTTTCCGATTGCTCTGTCTGACCAACATGTTAGTTAAGGTACCTACTAGGACATGATTGTGACCTACAGAGACCAGACAAACAGACTTGTTAGAATTAACCCAGACGAACCTATCGAAATTCTAAGTTCTGAGGGAGACAGTCCAGATCAACCAGAAACAATGGGAGAACCACGTACCCTCAAGGATTATATGTACCCAACTAGAGCCAGTCAACCTTCTTGTATTTGCTGCCCGAGGCTAATGGCCATTATGAGCTGAAATCTAGCACAATACAGATGCTTCCTATTTTTAGAGGTGTTGAGAATGAAAACCCTACCACCACGTGAGAGAATTCGAGGAAATTTGTGGAACTCTGCGTTTCACTCAAATGACCGACGAAACCCTGAAGTTAAGGCTTTTTCCTTTTCCCTGAAAGATAAGGCAAAGGCCTGGCTCTATGCTTTACAGCCTCAATCCATCATGACATGGGATGACCTCACAAGGAGTTTTTCAAAAAGTTTTTCCCGAACCACAAGACTGCGACAATTCGTCAAAGTCTGAATAGCTTTGTGCAATTAGAAGGTGAGACCTTAGCTAGATACCTGGAGAGATTCAATGAATTATTGCTCCAATGTCCCCATCATGGTTTTGAAAAATGGAGACTTGTGCAAATTTTGTATGAAGGTCTAGATGTGTCCACCCGAACAACGGTTGAGTCGATGTGTAATGGTCTATTCGTAGATAAAACCTGCTGACGCGTCTTGGGACTTCTTGATTGAAGTAGCTGAAAAGACGCAACAGTGGGAATCCATCCGTGAAACCAGAAAGACTACATCCGAAGCAAAGGCTTTTAGGATTGAAGCGGATTTTGAGGGTAGAGCAAACATGGCATCAATAGTTAGGAGATTAGAAGAGTTAGAACTACATAAAAATTCAAAACCTTCCACCACTACTCTCCGAGAACATGTCGCTTCATCTTTTGTGCTGCTTGTAACGACCCCAACCATCAATTCCAAAATTGTCCAGATTTGCTTGCAGTCCAGGAGTCTAGGCTTGAACAGGCACATGCCATGTTTCAGAAACCAGAGCATAACCCTTATTCAGACCTACAATCCAGGATGGAGAAACCACCCTAACTTTTCATGGTCAAAAGGACCCACTCAAGGAGGACCATCTCAACCCAATCAGAGCTATCAAAACAATCAGGGATATCAGAACAATCAAGGTTATCAACACCCGAGAAACCCTCAACAACAATCAAACTCTCAACAACAATCATATCCTCAACACAATACAGACAAGAGATTATCCACCTTAGAGGAAATGTTCCAGAGTTTGATGCAAAGTCAGAAAAATCTAGATCAAAAGATGGATCAAATATGTGAGAGAGAAAAGGGTAAACTTCCGAGCCAACCCCAACAAAATCCAAAGAGGATATTTCAAACAGGCACAACATCCTGCACTGAAACCTCACCTGATCCATGCCATTACCCCCTCCGAAGTGGTAAAGTCATCGAGAACAACGTAGGCGAACCTAATGAGTCTGATACAAATTCCACGTTGTCTCCACAACCCCAGAAAACCAAAGAATCTGAGCAAGTTGGAAAATCTGACAATTCTACTGCTGTGAATGTCCCTTTGCCAACTCATCTTCCTGTTGCTCCATTTCCTCAGAGATCTATCAACAGAAAAGTACCCATTACAATGAGATGTTAGATCTGTTCAAGAGAGTCAACATCAACATTCCTTTTCTTGAAGCAATCAAGCAAATCCCTGCTTATGCCAAATTCCTCAAAGACTTGTGCACTCAAAAGCGCAAGCTCAATGTGCAAAAACGTGCTTTCTTAGCTGAGCAGGTGAGTTCCATCATTCTGAACAAACTCCACCCAAGTTTAGGGATCCAGGATGTCCAACAATTTCTTGCACTATAGGAGAACACACGGTCAATAAAGCGTTATTAGACCTAGGTGCAAGTGTTAACCTACTGCCATATTCTGTTTATGAGCAGTTAGGTCTTGGGGAGTTGAAACCAACATCTATCACTCTACAAACTGGCAGACCGATCTGTCAAGATTCCTCGTGGAGTGGTGAAGATGTTTTGATCAAGGTTGACAAATTCTATTTTCCCGTAGACTTCATTGTCTTAGACACTCAACCTGTACAAAACCCAGACTGTCACATTCCTGTCATCTTAGGACGTCCTTTCTTGGCTACGTCCAACGCGATCATCAATGTCGGAATGGAGTGTTAAACTGTCTTTTGGTAACATGACGGTAGAATTGAATGTGTTTATTAGTCAACAACCTGTGAATCTTGATGATGATGATGTACATGAAGTTAATATGATTGAAGGATTAATGCAAGATTCGTTGACTAACATTCTATCCGTTGACCCCTTTCAAGCATGTATGGAGAACTTTAACCCTGATTTCTATGATGATGCATACTGTAGTGACGTCCTATCTCTGCTCGAATCTGTACCTCAAATGGACGTCACTGAAAGGAAATATGAAGTGGAAACCCCCTACTTCTCTGATTCCAAGCTTATTCCATCCATTGTTGAGCCACCCGAATTGAAAAAACATTGCCTAGTACGTTGAAGTACGCATTCCTAGGTTCTTCTGATACTTTACCTGTCATTATTTCATCATGTTTAGACACGGAACAGGAAAGTAAGCTTTTAGAAGTACTTAAGGAACACAAAGAGGCCTTAGGATGGACCATCTCAGATCTCAAAGGAATTAGTCCCACCATTTGCATGCACCACATTAACCTTGAAGAGAATGCCAAACCATCGAGGGAAATGCAAAGGAGACTTAATCCTAACATGAGAGATGTAGTCAAAGGAGAGATCCTGAAACTACTTGATGCGGGTATCATATACCCAATTCCCGATAGCAAATGGGTTAGTCCCATTCAAGTTGTGCCTAAGAAGTCAGGCATTACTGTTGTTCAGAACGACAAGAATGAATTAGTCCCTACTCGTACAACACAGGATGGCGAGTATGCATCGACTACAGGAAGTTGAACACAGTAACAAGGAAGGATCACTTCCCGCTCCCTTTCATTGACCAAATGCTAGAACGTGTGTCTGGACACAGTCACTACTGTTTTCTAGATGGCTTTTCCGGTTATAACCAAATTCACATTGCTCCGAAGATCAGGAAAAAACTACATTCACGTGTCCATTTGGGACGTTTGCTTATAGACGTATGCCCTTCGGGTTGTGTAATGCACCTGCTACTTTTCAGCGTTGCATGATGAGCATTTTTTCTGACATGATAGATAGTTTTCTCGAGATCTTTATGGATGATTTCTCTGTTTTTGGTTCCTCGTTTGACGAATGTTTGAAGCATCTTGCCCTCGTGATATCCAGATGTAAAGAAAAGAACCTTGTTCTAAATTGGGAAAAATGCCATTTTATGGTGAATTCAGGAATAGTTCTAGGACACATCATCTCAGAAAGGAATTGAAGTGGATAAAGCTAAAGTTGACCTCATTCAACATCTACCACAACCTTGCTCTGTGAAGGAGATCAGATCATTTCTAGGTCATGCTGGTTTTTACCGGCGATTCATCAAAGATTTCAGCAAAATCTCCAGACCTCTGTGCAGTCTTCTCTCCAAAGATGTTGCCTTCAATTTCGATGCTGCCTGTGTGAAGGCATGGGAGGAATTAAAAACCCTTCTCACCACCGCTCCTATAGTCCGACCACCCGATTGGAAGCTTCCGTTCGAACTTATGTGTGATGCCTCTGATTATGCTGTTGGTGCTGTTTTAGGACAGCGAGTTGATAGACTACCATATGTGATATACTATGCTAGCAAAACCCTTAATGATTCCCAACTCAATTATTCAACTACCGAGAAGGAATTGCTTGCCGTCGTTTTCGCATTAGACAAGTTTAGATCTTATCTGATAGGGTCTAAGATCATCATATACACAGACCATGCGGCTTTGAAGTATCTTCTTTCCAAGAAGGATGCTAAAGCTCGCCTTATTCGATGGATACTCTTATTACAGGAATTCGATCTCGAAATCCGTGATAAGAAAGGTTGTGAGAATGTGGTTGCTGATCATTTGTCTAGATTAACTTTAGAGTCTATTGATGATTGTGAGCTGATTAGAGAATCATTCCCAGATGAACAGCTGATGTCTATCTCAGACCTTCCTTGGTTTGCTGATATTGTTAACTACCTCGCTACAGGTAGGATGCCCTCACGTTGGTCGAGACAAGACCGCTCTAAATTCCTGGCTGAAGTCAAACATTTCCTTTGGGATGACCCATATTTGTTCAAGTACTGTCCAGACCAAATCATTAGGAGATGTGTCCCCAACACTGAACAGAAAGATGTGATATCTTTCTGTCATGACCAAGCATGTGGAGGCCATTTCAGTGCCAAGAAAACTGCTGCAAAGATCTTGCAGTGTGGATTCTATTGGCCATCATTGTTCAAGGATTGCCATGATTATTGTGTTGCTTGTGAACGCTGTCAAAAGCTAGGAAGCATTTCGAGGAGAAACATGATGCCATTGAACCCCATTTTGATTGTGGAGATTTTTGATGTTTGGGGGATAGACTTCATGGGTCCATTTCCCATGTCTGACAGCAAGTGTACATCCTAGTCGCAGTTGATTACGTTTCTAAGTGGGTAGAAGCCATAGCAACCAGAACAAATGACCACAAGGTGGTACTTTCATTTCTAAAAGAAACATATTTGCACGTTTTGGTACCCCTAGAGCTATCATCAGTGACGGCGGTTCACATTTTCGTAACAAGTACTTTGAGTCTTTAGTACGCAAGTATGGCATAACTCACAAGGTTGCTACTCCGTACCACCCTCAGACTAGTGGACAAGTGGAAGTGTCTAATAGGGAAATTAAGCACATTCTGGAGAAGACGGTCAACCCGTCCAGGAAAGATTGGTCATTGAGATTGAATGATGCTTTATGGGCCTATAGAACAGCTATAAGACACCAATTGGCATGTCCCCCTATCGTCTAGTGTATGGAAAGCCGTGCCATCTACCTGTGGAATTAGAACATCGTGCCTACTGGGCAATCAAAGAGCTGAACTTTTCTCTGGACGAAGCTGGAATTCAACGGAAACTTCAACTCAACGAGTTGGAAGAATTGAGAAATGAGGCTTATGACAGTGCCAAGCTGTACAAGCAGAAGATGAAGATGTTTCATGATAAGCGTATTCTGCGCAAATCCTTCACTCCTGGTCAGAAAGTCTTGCTGTATGACTCCCGATTACATCTTTTTCCAGGAAAACTGCGTTCCAGATGGAAGGGTCCGTACCTAGTACGCACAGTTTTTCCTCATGGAGCTGTAGAGTTGGAGGATGTCTCCAACAAGAACGTTTTCAAAGTCAACGGGCAGAGATTAAAGCCATTCCTTGAGCCATTTCCACCCGACATTGAAACAACCGACCTGGAGGACCCAGTCTATGTGGACTAAGCTGGTCCACTCTTTCCCTAAATAACCAAACAGTTTTCAAATGTTTCCCTAAAAACCAAAATTTTTCATTTTCCCAACAAAACCAAAATTTTCCAAGAAGTCCAATCCCATTAAAAACCAAAATTTTCTTGTAGATAATGTGTTAGTTAAATTTCCTTTTGTGTATATTTTGTGCTCATCCATTGTGACTGCTAATATGATGGATTTTTGCCTTGAAATAACGGAGTTTTAATCGAGCTACTACCGTACAATCGGGTATTCTCTCTCCTTTTACTCTACTCAGCATGTCCCTTTCCATATATTGTTTTATAATTCTTTCCATGTTTTGAAACATTGAGGACAATGTTTAGTTTAGGTTTGGGGGTATAGAGTAGATGCCACGATAATATGCTATAATTGAAAACGAACTCCTTCTAACTTAAAAAAAAAAAAAAAAAAAAAAAAAATGAAAAAATCATAAAAATGGAGCTCATTTACCTTGAAATGTTGACTCTTGTGCAAATATGTATTTTTATTAGGAGTCTTAGTCTAGATATTTAGGCACCCTGATTCTAGCACAATTCACATAGTGATAAGAAATTTGCACGCGCACGATCTACCAATACATGTATGGCCTCGATCTTCAAGGTGTTGGATAGGAAGTTATTGCCAATCACTTTAGAATACTGAACGAAACTGACTAGCTTGTTCTTTGGTTGGTTGGGATAGAAGATGGAGGTTACATTAAGAAAGACAACCATCGAATTTAACTGGGTGCATCAAAAAGGGCTACCTCTTGCAAAGTGTCATGTAATCTTTTGTTTCTTTTTGTTATGTAAAAAAAAAAAAAAAAAAAAAAAAAAAAAAAAAAAAAAAACAGAAAAAAATCGATGTATCTATTCAGAAAAAAAAATATATCAGAAAAAAATACCAAAAAAATCAAGTATTTATCAATTCCATCATCTCTGTTCCAAAAATAAAAAGAGATTTGTCAATGTAAATAAGAGTCATGTAAAGAGTTATTTTTGTTGTTGTGCTGTAAGCAAGGAGGGTGTATGCCATTGAGTACAACGCGAGAAATTGTGAAATACCTCCAACTCATTCACAATTCTCGTAAGTCCGGACAGCTAGCTAGATTTCGACCTCAGTTCTAGCCTGAGAAACTATCTCTTGGTGATAGTAGTCATGACTTCAGATCTTTCTTTACAATGTGTAGATACACTTTACACTCTAATCACATGTCCTTATTTGTTATCAGTGCTAGGATTGTGCCTTCGATAGCTAGATTGACATCTCCATTTTGCTGTGAGCTTAACGTTTTTGCACATGTCACGTTTGATGGAATATGAGCTCATATTTTGTCCTTAGGTTTTGTAGGCACACCTCTGGTAAACCTTCACGAGACTTCAACTCGTCCACTAGGGACACTTAGTGGTTTAAAAGGCTAGTGCATACGCTAAATGCATTCGAGAGACCAGCGACAGTGGTATAGTTAGGATTTCCTTAGTTTGTTTACTTGAGGACAAGTAAAATTCAGGTTTTGGGGGTATTTGATGAGTGCCAAATATTGTATATATTTATCCCTTTTTGTTGGCATTTTAACTCATCTTTTATGCATTAATTCTATATTTTATCCCATATTCTGTATTTTCATTGTTTTCAAGAATAAATATTTTTATTAATTAATTTTGCATTTTTTGGTAGTGAATAAAGTTCGGATGAGTCGCGAGCGAAAAGAGCAGAAAAGTAGTGAAAGCTGGGAGAAATTACGCAAGGAAGCCGCGAAGAATGGTGCGCACAACCTCATTTTCTACACACAAAAGCGCCTCCGTTCTCAGCCGTCAGATCAGTTCCCAGACGCATCCGATGGTCGCTCCTTCATAGAGCATCAAAATCTGAAGTCTCTGCCACGCACCACAGCGCCGAAATTCCAAGCCTTCAGATTAGATGGTAGTTGAATCCAACGTCGCTCCTTGCTGTGCATCGAAGTTTGATATCTCCGCCTTACACTACAGCACCTAACTCCATCAAGTACCGTTCATTTTGTTGTATCATATAATCTGACGGTCGCTCCAAGCTTCACTCCACATCACCGTCCGATCTACCTACCAGCTTCGCATCCAATGACTCAGCGTCACAGAACATCATAACTAGATACACCCGCCTCACACCCTAGTGACCGAACCCATACCACCTACCCAAACAACCCCTTCTCCCAAACAATCGAGCCATCACCTACACCACCCCCCCCCCCCCTCTGCAGAGCCATCTCCCTGCAACCATGTCCTGCCACCGTCTTCTTCACCTCCACTGCCACCACCACACCGCCACCAAACACCACCATACCACCAACTCTCTATTCTACCTAAACCCATCACGTACCATCCCTTTAATCATCATTTACAACATCAATTTCTCATCTCTCTGCCTAAAACCCTAGGTGAGAAATTGGTGATATATATGATGATTAAAGCATCAATTGGAGCTGGGGGAGGAACGAGAAGAAGCAGGAGAAGATTGGGTTGACGAGATGGAGCGAGAATTTCATCAACAGTAGGTAAATTATTTTTTTCACCAAAAACCTAATTCTACTGACTTTGGGAAAATTGGGGGAAAACAAAATTTTGTGTAATGGGTATAAATTGGTGTTGGGGGGAAGCATTAGGAGGACACTATTTACCTCTCTGGACTAGCCAGTAGAGAATTAGAGAAAAATTTTATGAACTGAAAACTTTAGCACTTGTATGTTTACTGTTGCAAATTGCTTCTGTTATAGTTATTTGTTATGATGCTATCTGTGTTTAACTTATCTCATTTAGTGTATGCTTGTTGTCACAACATGGTTAGCATGAGCTAATCATCTTCAGGCCAAGGCTCAGTGAAGCCTTGTGCACTGTCAAGTGTGTTGGAGCTAGTTGGTTACTTCCTGTTGCTGTGTTGTGAATGTGTATTTGAGAGAGGCCAATGCTCATAGAGCCTATGATTGGCTGTACTGTCAAAAGACAGCCAATGCTAGGGGTAGACTAGTAAGCAAGTTGGTGTTCTCTCATTTCTAGTTGTATGCTTAGGAAAGAACTTAACCTAGACCATGTCACTTGATTAGGATACAAGGTGGATCATATGCTTTGGCTTGCCCACCACTTCTCTTTCAATCAATCTTAATTTCAGTCTTGTATGCTTGTATCACCTGTTACTTTTCCTGCCTTTCATCTTCTTGCATTTTATAACTATTGTGCACTGAAGTCAGTGCACTGAACACAATCTTGCCTCTTGCCCTTGGCTGCCAAGCCTTGGTTATTTGTTGCTTTTCTTAACTGCTTCTTTATTGCCTTTCCCTGCATTTTTGGTTCTTTGCTTATCTTTCCCTGCTGTGGTTCTTGGCCTGTTTCTCTATTGCTTTATATTGTGTTCTTGGTTGTGTGCCTGAAACTTTGTTTGCCTTTAGCTTACTGCCATAGTGCATTGCTACTCTTTTTAGCCTAGGAAAACTTCTCATATGCTCCTCTCCCTGTGGACAAACCCCTATTCACTCTTTTACTACAAATATTGACCTTGTATACTTGCAAGCATATTGTGTGCATCTTAGAATTCACACCAACCAGCGATAAAGGAAGTCGCTCTAGGTTTCCTTTTGCACGAAGGTGGGGAACTTAGGCCAGCAGATATTTTAGTATATAATTGGGATAATGGTCTTGATGTGTGTTTGGATGTTACTGTGGTTTCGCCTTTTGCAGGTGGTGTTTTACATGCATTTACCACTACAAGAAATCAGGGAATTTGTAATGCCCGATTTTGTAATGTTTTTTTTAACTAACGTCGTATCGACGTTGGTAACTTTGTAACGTTGGATAATCGTTGCAATAATTGGTATCTGTTACAGAGTTTCGGAAAGGTTGTGGGTAATTACGTTCTTATCCACAACTTAAAATTCCAAGTTACATTGTTACCCTCCAATACTACTATTATCGCTTCTAATACTACTATCATCTCCCAGTTTCATCTCACACTCAAGGGCTACCCAACATCCCAACGATTCTGGGTTTTTTCTTCAACATATTTTTCCCATTATAACACTTCATTTTAATTACTGAAAATCAGAAAACAAAACTAAAATAAAAAAACTAATTAAAATGAAATTAGTTTTTAATTTAATATGTCTGAAAATTAGAATATAAATCAGTTGGGAAGTAGACGGACAACTTAATGCCTTGATAGCAAAACGGTTTAGATATTACTACATATTATATCTTCACCTCCGTTTATTTCACATCTCACCGACTTCTTGGTATATCCCCACAGCCGCCATCGATTTCACCAGAAAATTCATCAGATTCAATTTGAGATTCAGTTATAAGAAACTTCATCAACAAAATTGATTCAACCGATTCTTCTATGACTCGTCGATTTCATATAAGATTTAAGCTTAATCGAGTTACCACAGAAGGATTGAGTTAGATTAAGATTTCCGAATCTATCGATTCTCCTGGGTTATCTTCAGCTAATTAAAATATTTCTTTTATTGTTTTCTTAATCGACGGTTTTTCAACATGTGGGGTTTATTTGTTTTAGAAACTGTGGATTATAAATGTTTTTGTGAGTTATATTCTACTGTAATATGTTGATACATCTGTGAAATTTTTAGGTTTAGTTGATAAACTTAGGTTACTAAGACATAGTATTTTGCTTGTTTGTAGGATGTCAAATTTTGTGGATAAATCTTGGATGCATATAACAGACAATTATAGCCCAGAATATAGACAAGGGGTTAGAAAATTCATTGATTTTGCAATAAAAAATGGTACGTGTGCAAAAATGTGTTCTTTCCCTTGTAGGAAGTGTGAAAATAGACATCGACATGTATTCTCGGTAGTTAGGACCCATCTGCATGAGCATGGTATCGACAAAACATACACCACCTGGAGATTACATGGTGAGAAAGCGGATGGTGCTTCAACAAGTCGTTCCAAGGGGAAATCCGTAGTCGAAGAAACGCCTGATAAGCAATCATATTGTTTGAATTTGAATGATTTAATTAACTCTTCCTTTGGTATTCATCATGACCATGATGGAAAACAAATTGGAAATTCACCCTTAGAAGATCCAGATGTAGAGAAGCGTTATAATAGGTACAAATCATTAGCGACAGAGAAGTTATACCCTTCATGTGAAGACGATCTCACAATCCTCTCTGCTATGGTAGAACTGCATAATGTGAAGAAAACTTATAAAATTTCGGGTAACTGTGTCAACAGTTTGTTGGATTTGTTAAGAGAGTGGCTTCCGAAACCCAACAAGTTTCCCAAAAACTATGATGCTATGAGGTCAATGCTTAAGGATCTGGGGATGAAAGCAAAGGCTATTCATGCTTGTGATAATCATTGTATTCTGTATTACGAGGATAATGAATATTTAATAGAGTGCCTGATATGCAAAACTCTAAGGTTTAAGTTGAAAGCTACGAAAGATGGTCATGTGGTGACAAATGAACCTTGCAAAGTGCTGAGATACTTTCTTGTAGACGAAAAACTAAAAAAAAATATATTATCTACCTTGGATATCAGACGCAGTGTTGTGGCACGATTGATCAAATTTTTATCTGAATAAATGCATCATCCAATCGATTCATCTCAGTGGGAACAAATGAAAATGAAGTTTCCGTTGTTTGCCGCGGAAGGAAGAAAATTTTGGCTTGGAATATCAACAGATGGGTTTAATCCTCATGGTATACAGACTTTGAGTTGGAGTTGTTGGCTTGTGATCCTTGTGATTTATAATCTTCCACCTTTTATGTTTATGAAGTCTGAATTCCAAATGATGACTCTGTTGATACCTGGGCGTAAGCCACCGGGTCAAGGCATTGATGTTTTTTTGCGACCGCTGGTCAACACGCTAAAAAAACTTTGGCATTCAGGGGTACAAGATTTTGATTCTTTGAAACGGGAGTATTTTACTCTAAAAGGAACTTTGATGTTTGGGACTCATGACTTGCCTGCTCAAGGTATTTTAAGTGGATATACCACTCATGGCTATTGTGCGTGTGTTTGCTGCGCAGACGAAACCCGAAGTACTCGTCTAGGTTACGGCAGCAAAATTGTGTACACTAACTATCGTATATTCCTCAAGTCAAGGCACCCATTTAGGTATGGGACTCTTTTGGGATTAGAGACATAGGGGCATAAGATTGCACCGCTAAGACTAACAGGAGCGCAGTCGCTTGAGAAGTTGGTCGATGTTCATTACGAACCTGGTAAGTTAGTTGTCCGCAAGATAGGTAAACGAAAGAGATATCAGTCTGATGAAGTGAAAGGTGATTCTGAGCTTGTCACTGGTGCTTTCTTCAAGAAATGTATTCTTTGGGAGCTTGAGTCGTATTGTGCCTTGACTATACTGCATTATGTCGACGTGATGCACACGGAAAGAACGTCATGGAACACATTATCTACACTATATTTGATAAGGATAATAAGGCTATTGTTGCATGGAATCATCGTGAAAAATTGAAGGAGAATAAACTAAACTGTGGAGAGTGGAAAGAGAAGAAAATTAAGAAAGGAGTAGAGATGGTTCCGCTGTTTGTTTTGAGTAAACATGAGAAAACTGATTTTTTGTCAAATTCTTAGATCTGAAAGTTCCCACATGTTTTTCGTCGAATATAAGTAACAATGTAAATATGGAGAAATTGAATTTGAGCATCTTGAAGTCACATGATGTGATTATGGGGTACTTATTGCATGTTCTGCTTCAACATGCCTTTCCAGGAGAGAAAGACTAGCGTACTGGGCTTCAACAAGTCAGTTTGTATTTTTGAATTTTGTGCTCAAAGGTGGTTAGCAGAGAGTATCTGATCCAGTCTAAGTGGATGATTGCAGAAGCCATGTGTGTCCTTGAAAAGTATTTCCTGTCTGGATTTTTTGATATAAGCGTGCACAACATGGTTCATTTGGCTGATGAGGCCTTAATCTCTGGACCTGTTAGGTATCGATGGATGTACCCATTCAAAAGGTGAATTGCTATTTTACCTTTTTGTGCTTTATTTTTATTTATTTTTGTTGTTTTTGTACTGAAATTTACACGTACATACTGAATCAGGGCAACGAAGAAGTGCAAAAACATCCCAAATAACAACAGATACATTGAAGGGTCAATTATGAAGTCGACTGAAATAGATGACTATGTTAGATTTTCCATGGAGCACATAAAAAATGATGATCAAGGAGGTCACAGAGCAAATTTGGAGCCATTCTTAAAGGGTGAACATGAATTCAGTGATGTGGGTTCTCTGCTCGATGAAAAGCCGGTTCATGTGAGACCTATTCACTATATGCGGATACGTCGGTGGGTAATTTTTCGGCAAAATCCAGAAGGTCTCGATGTTTATTACAGGTATTGGTCGGCCGTATTTTATTTTTATGTGGACAACGGGTTATGTTAGAGCATTGCTCGGTTGAACCCACCAAGCGTTGGTACGTCAAGTTTGGTTGTCATATTATAGTGAATCAAAACTCATGTTAAGATCGCTTGATTATGTACTAGAGTTAAACTTCGTATAGGTTATCTTGAAAGTATTAGGATATGAGACATTACAAGTATTGTGAAGTCTTGAAGATGTGAAGAAGCAAGGATCTACAACAACAACAATCATCCTTCCACTTGAGTTTAGTGATATTTGACTTGAACGGTTTCATTCCCTAACGTATCTTTCAAGTCGTGCATATTGAAAACATAAATGCGAACCATATATGAACTTTAAATACACATAGTATTAAGGAATACAATACGAGGTTTATTGCTTAACCATTAAACTTTGTAGATAACACATCGCCATAATCATTTGAATGCTATTGTGATTATGTATGGGTATGAGGTGAGGATTTCATCCTAGGAACAATGTTCACATGTGTTCTAAGGAAGTAAGTTCATAAACTTGTTTGTGAACCAAAAAGGAAATTGCCAAAAGTTATTGGTTTTGTTATTCATTGCATATCTTATGAACAACCAGTATGTGTGATAGAGTATAACCGCTCACAACTTGTTGTGATCTTGGTAGAACTATTCACAAAGTCCTGACTTATGTATTGGTTTAACTTTTATTAGTAAAACCAATCTTAAGTAATCACCTGTGGCATGATCGGTTTATGTCTGACCTTGCGGAAAGGGAACCGATCCTAGTAAGGGAAAGAAAACCGATCCTAGTAACGGAAAGGGAACCGATCCTTGTAAGGGGTGCGATACATCAAGGGGAACCGGTCCTTGTATGGGGTGCAGCAAGGTTTATAACAGAAAGGGGAACCGATCCAATGGACATGTACAACACATATAAGTTACATACCATATATATGTGGGAACCGATTCCAGTACCTAGTCAACCGAATCTTTGGGAAGCTAGTGTGACTATGCGTAGTACTCACATGGAGGTAGAACCGAAACTTGTTTTGGTAGAACCGTTAAACCCATGATTGTGATTGAATGTTGGTTTGATCAAGAACTATACCGATTCTAGTACCTAGTCAACCGAATTTTTGGGAAGCTAGTGTGACTATGCGTAGTACTCACACGGAGGTAGAACCGAAACTTATTTTGGTAGAACCGTTAAACCCATGATTGTTATTGAATGTTGGTTTGATCAATCACATAGTTCTTGAAAGTCAGATGAACCAATTCTAAACTTGTTTGCAAGTGTGGAAAATCAGTTTCAAGGTTGTAAGTATGAAAGAGAACTTACAAAGTAAAGATGTCGACAAACTTTGAACACGTGCTGTGAATGTTTATTTCTATAATTGTTCAAAGATATTCCTTAACGGCTAAGGGAAGAGAATCCCAGGATTGAAACATAAGTAAGTTAAGAATCTTTTAATTAAGGTTATTAATTTTATTTTGTAGGGAAATTACAGAATTAGTAATGTGCATTTACTAATTAGATTTTCCGAGAGATTTCGATCGTTAGTTTTGGACAGAGCATTTCCAGGAATTATGGAAACCGGATTTGTGCTTTAATGAATATCTTGAGAATATTTTCGATTTTGGAAATTCCTTGGTGTCCAAACTTCCTTATCTATAAATACACGAAGTTTGCCTTTCTAGCAAACTAATCCTTCGTAACAATAGATTTAATCTTTTGTTGTTGTTACTGGTGTATCCGCCTATCGAAGAGGAGAGTAATCTAATTAGGTGAAATCTCTTACGACCGCTCTGTTTAAAGTCTTCTTTGGGATTGAGAAGCTCTAGCGCGACCCGTTGGTGGGAAACTAGATAATTGTGGTTTATCTTTGTTTTCGATTGATTTGATTGACTAACGGTGGTTGAAATATGCTTGAACCTAGTTTGTTTATTCTTGAGAATCTTCTCTTCTGATATAAGATTCACTCAAACTAGTTCAGAGTTTCGACGGGGATATTTAGACTGTTGTTAGTTCTAAAGACGATCTTGTGATAATCCATTGTTAACAGACTCCGTTCTGTGCGTCATTGATCACAAGAGACTCAAGTGATCGTGTACAGGTTTTTATTGAAGATTTAAGAATATTTGAAGACAAAAAAGATACTGAAGATCTGACTTGGGTTTTACAATCTTTGGTGTGCATAATACTTGTTTCGGTAAAAGTGGATCCAATTAATAATCGGTTTATCCTTGTGGTAGATTGGATTGATTAATTGAGTAGATCGGCATCAACACGGTTCTTTGAATTAAAGGTGTTGTTGGATTAATATTAATCGATTACCTTTGGGTGATTGAACATAAGATATATCTAGACCTGACAAAGGAGTTTATGTTGAGATAAACGGAAGAGACTTTGTCCGACTCATATCACTTGGTTGAATAGAGTTGATACCAAACAGATTTCTTATTCCTTTATTGTTTGGAATACGAACCAAAGGGATTGATCCAAGTACGTGACTTATTTATAAGTTGGAGGCGTGGGAATACATACGGAACTAGGTGAACTATAGGGTTAGTTATTGGGTCTCAACTATACGAAGTTATTGTAATTTTGTCTAGCGGCTTAATCCTGAGAGTATTCAATTCTGGACTAGGTCCCGTGGTTTTTCTGCATTTGCAGTTTTCCTCGTCAACAAAATCTTGTTGTGTCATTTACTTTTATTTTCCGCATTATAATTGTTTTATTATAATTAAAGTAAATTACACAAACGTTAATTCCTATTTACTTGATAAGCAATCCTATTGTGTTTGGTTAAGTCCGAACCTTTGTATCAAGTAAACATACTTCGTTTTTGTATTGTCTCGATCTCGTATCCATAGAAGATCACACGAAGTGTGAACCGATTAGTTTATTGTCTCGACTAAGTCCATAGACAATCTCTGTTGGAGAAAGGACTTATAGGTAGGAAAAGTTTTAGCTTGAAATATATTTGGGTACCCTCGCCTTTTCAATTAATATCAGAGCAGGCAAACACGAAAAGATCTAAAAATCTGTGTTTGGTGCGATCCAAACTATAAGAATTGAATCTAATGTCCGATTCAGTTAACATTGAGCAAGAAGATGATATACTTCCTAAAGAAAGTTTGTTTTCAAAAACTAATAAACAACTATGTAGTGTAAGTTCACTAGTGGAACACAACAATATTAACCATGTTGGGTTAATTAGAAAACAAACTGATGTGGGAAAGAAGTCAGATTCAGATGACTATAATGAGATCAAGTTTTTCAGAAAGCTTGCTGAAAAATATAATCTGAAGGATAATACCTATTATCCAACTGCCGAAAAGATCGTCAGAGATTTCTTGAATCATGAAAATACTGAATCTAAAGGTCTTGAATCTTCTCAAGCCAAAGGAGTTATATTGGTTAAAACAAGGATATGTGATTCTAACTTGCAGAATCTCTTAACTAATATACAACATTATGATTCCAATTGTCATGTCTTTCACAAGAGTCATGATGGATGGATTACTAGGGATAATCCTTTGACTAATATCCGGTCGAAATCAATGGTCATCAACGGTGACAATGATTATCCCTCAGACGGTTGTAATACTCAACTTTTACACACAAAAGGGAATGATTTCAGATCATGATGTTTTGTAGTTGATCAACTGTCCAATATTAGATCCAGGAAACAATCTCATCAAATTACGATGTCATATTACAAAAAATTCCTGCATCGGTACAAGAGTTATGCTTATCACATGACTCAAAAAACTTCATGTCACAATTATTATCATCAAGATGATTACTCTAAATCAGATTACTCCTGCTGTGACACAGTGAAAGAAGTTTATTCTTGGAAGAATCCAAAAAGGATAGATATTCAGAAATATCGTGATGGATCTTGTTCCGAAAATTCTGATCTATCATTAGCTCACACCAACGACTGATGTTGGCCTATATAATTTCCCTTGATGTGCTCGGTTCAAATAAAAGGGAAATTTTTTAAAAAAAGGAGCACAAGAATTTGAAGATCATATAATAGACTCTTGAATATCTAAAGTATTTTTACACTTTGAGTAACTTTCTATCTTTGGGAAGTCTCTGATAAAATATTTGGTAAGTTCGTCATGACCTTTCGGTCATACTGCTTTGGAAAAACCTGTGTTGTTTCCTAGAGTATATTTTCAAAAATAAGATACCACGCTTAGGTATTTCTGTCTTGGAAATCAAGTTTGAATCATTATATAAACCTTCTTTGGGACCGATTCTTCTGCGGTCAAAGATGGGTGAGAACACTATCGATATTGAATCTTAACTTCGAAAACTTGAAACCTTTCCTGTTGAATTCAAGCGTTACTTCCCATAAGAACATAAAAGGAGACATATTTCTCGTGAGCTTATGTTCACACTTATGGGAGATTTTGAAGTTACTCGTGAACTTTTAGAAACTGCAGTTGTGAATGAAAAACTGCTTGAATCAAACCTCTTAAAGTTGATTGTGGAATTGAATCTTCTGAAGCAAAGACTCAATCACCTGAAAGAGAAGAGAAGACTCAAACCTATTAAACCTCTTACATAACTTGTGCTTAATTTCTTTTATCTTATTGCTATGAATGTTTATGGGATGTATTATTTCGGTTTTACTACCGTAATATTCGATCTCATATATGGTGAACCCTTTTGGTTTGGGTGACTTTTTAATTTAGCGGGATTAAGTTCTAGCCCTAGTAGGTAGGCTTTATCAAAGGATCATGAGGGGTTCTAATAGAAACAGTATGTTAAAAAGTCACAATATGTTGAATCGGTTTTGGTTTAGCATAAAAGCATATGTGTTTCGACGGTTTTCAACTTTTGCTTGAAATTGTTAAAACCAGTTTTCAACCTTTCTCTAATAAAGGTTGGGGTGTGTTGTTATTATTTTGTTTATGAATAAGGATGACAACGTGGTGATATTTCGATATGAATTCTCCCTGGACGAAGATGTTATCATATTGGAGAGGCGGATGCGAAATTTGAGGTAACGATCTTGTTAGTTAATTGTTTTCCTGTTTAAGAAAAGCCTGAGTTTATATTATATATATTTGTTGCTTTTGCTTAACAAAATTTAGGTTCAATTGATATTTATTCCATGATGTGTATGTGGATGTGTGTTTCAATTGGTTCCTGTTAAGAAAACTCTTATTATCTTGCTTTATTGTGTGGTATCAATCGTTTAGGCTTACAAAATTTCGGTACAACTGATGTGTATGTGATTCAATTGGTTCCGGTTAAGAAAAACTATTGTTATCTTGCTTTTGTATGGTACCAATTGTTTAGGCTTACAAAATTGCGATGCAATTGCGGTGCTTTTAATGTCTATGGTGTTCCAATTGCTTCCGGTTGAGGTGAATAATTATGCAAGTTGATTTATTTTGGTTTATATGAATTATTTATGGCTTAACGAAATAATATGTGTACGGGATGAATTGTTTAGTCCAATTCGATTCCAGATAAGAAACTAAGTTAATTCTGATCTTAGTTTGTCTTATCAAAGTGAGGTTTCAGTTATTCAAGTCTAATCGAATGCTTAAACAAGGAAATGCTAGTTAACTAACCTAGTATTTGGATTGTTTAAAATTGAAAGGTCTATGTTTATGGATAATTAGAACCTGATGAGAAAAATGGAGTTTATCTTTATTTTGGTCTTATCGAATGAAGTAGTTGTTTTTGAACAATCGGTTTAGCAAAGGGGCTAATGTGATTAGTTGTTTTTGGTTTGTTAAACTAAATGTTAAAAATTGTTTCGGACAATTTCTTCCTTGGTAACATATAAAAATAAGACTACTTGTAGTTTCAGTTTTGATATTGGTTATCAGAACATGATGTGTGGAACCCTCGTGCCTAACTCTACAGGTTTGCAAGTCTATTCTGAGATTTGTAAGATTCTTTTCGTGTTGTCCTTTATTTTTTCGTTTCTTTGTCATTTTTGTGACAAAAAGGGGAAGAAATATATGGAGTAAACGGGTGGTGCTGGTATTGATATTTATATTGATTGGCATCACTATGGAAAAAAACATTGGTACTTGAATGTTTTATCTAACGAAAGATTGAAAGCACAAACTAAGGGGGAGTAACATGTCATATAGATTGGTATAACAATGACGCGGATTGAATATCTACATATCTTCCTTAGGGGGAATATTTTCTTTGTTATTATAATGTCAATAACGATATTTTCAAGGATTAAATGTAAGCAGTTTTACTGTGCTGCTGAATCGGGAATCAAGCGGAGTGCAATGAATTCTTGTAATTTGTTTATACACATGATGTAAGAGTTTTGTCACTAAAATTGACAAAGGGGGTGATTTTTAGAGCATTGCTCGGTTGAACCCACCAAGCGTTGGTATGTCAAGTTTGGTTGTCATATTTTAGTGAATCAAAACTCATGTTAAGAGTCGCTTGATTATGTACTAGAGTTAAACTTCGTATAGGTTAGCTTGAAAGTATTAGGATATGAGACATCACAAGAATTGCGAAGTCTTGAAAATATGAAGAAGTAAGGATCTATAACGACAACAATCATCCTTCCACTTGAGGTTAGTGATATTTGACTTGAACTGTTTCATTCCCTAACGTATCTTTCAAGTCGTGCATACTAAAAACATAACTGTGAAGCATATATGAACTCTAGATAGACATAGTATTAAGAATATAATACGAGGTTTATTTCTTAACCATTAAACTTTGTAGATAAGACATTGCCTTAACCATTTGAATGCTATTGTGATTATGTATGGGTATGAGGTGAGGATTTCATCCTAGGGAACAATGTTTACATGTGTTTTAAGGAAGTAAGTTCATAAACTTGTTTCTGAACCGAAAATAAAATTACCAAGAGTTATTGGTTTTGTTATTCATTGCATATCTTATGAACAACCAATATGTGTGATAGAGCATAACCGCTCACAACTTGTTGTGTTCTTGGTAGAACTATTCACAAAGTCCTGACTTATGTATTGGTATAACTTTTATTAGTAAAACCAATCTTAAGTAATCACTTGTGGTATGATCGGATTATGTCTGACCTTGGGAAAAGGGAACTGATCCCAGTAAGGGAAAGGGAACCGATCCCAGTAAGGGAAAGGGAACCGATCCTTGTAAGGTAAAGGGAACCGATCCTAGTAAGGGAAAGGGAGACGATCCTTGTAAGGGGTGCATTAAATCAAGGAAAACTGATCCTTGTATGGGGTGCAGCAAGGTTTATAGCAGAAAGGAGGAACCGATCCTATGGACATGTGCAACACATATAAGTTAGATACCATATATATGTGGGGAACCGATCCTAGTACCTAGTCAACCGAATCTTTGGGAAGCTAGTGTGACTATGCGTAGTACTCACATGGAGGTAGAACCGAAACTTGTTTTGGTAGAACCGTTAAACCCATGATTGTTATTGAATGTTGGTTTGATCAATCACATAGTTCTTGAAAGTCAGATGAACCAATTCTAAACTTGTTTGGAAGTGTGAAAAATCGGTTTCAAGGTTGTAAGTGTGAAAGAGAACTTACAAAGTAAAGATATCGACAAACTTTGAACACGTGTTGTGAATGTTTATTTCTATAATTTTTCAAAGATATTCCTTAACGGCTAAGGGAAGAGAATCCCAGGATCGAAATGTAAGTAAGTTAAAAATATTTTAATTAAGGTTATTAAATTATTTTGTAGGGAAATTACAGAATTAGTAATGTGCATTTACTAATTGGATTTTTCGAGAGATTTCGATCGTTAGTTTTGGACAGAGCATTTCCAGGAATTATGGAAACCGAATTTGTGCTTTAATGAATATCTTGAGAATATTTTCGATTTTGGAAATTCCTTGGTGTCCAAACTTCCTTATCTATAAATACACGAAGTTTGCCTTTCTAGTTGACTAATCCTTTCCTAAGTCTGGCTGAAGACTTTAAACTTAACACTTCTTGGGAGGTAACCCATGCTCATGCAACATGGTAATATCTTTCCTTAACTATTTTTCTTCAAGTGGTAACAATTTCTCCTTGTTCATGCTTTTAATTTTATCTTTAGAACATCGAGGACAATGTTAGATTTAAGTTTGGGGGTGGGGAAGAACTTTTTAGTTGCACTTTTGAAACTTCTAGCGCCACATGGTATCCGGTTAGCTAAGTTTACATACTGTTTCTCACCGAAAAGATAGAAATTGGAATGCTAGGGATAACAACCTTTTGAGACATTAGAGAAAAAGACATTGAGATCCTTGAAATTCAAGAGAGAACTTGTTCCTTTTAGAGGGTAACCGTGATGGACCTAACCATACATGATGGAAAGGAAAGTAGGTCAGGAAATGCCAGAAAGACAAAGCAACCTCACAATGTAGTCTTAGTTACTGGATTGCGATTCTCTCAGTAGAAACTTATCATCATCAACAAGCGGAGCGACATCAAAATCTATGAAGAAAGTTGAAGACGTTTTAGGTTTAAAAGCAACAATAGAAAAGAATAATTCAAAAATCAAATTTGAAGTTATAAGAACAAATGATATAAGTTGTTAGAATCCATGATACCAAGACATCACAAGTTGCGAAGATCCAAGTTTTGAAAGTCCTTCTCTCATGGCCATGTAAATTGTTGTCTAGTAATTTTTGTTTCCAAAAAAAAAAATGAAAAAAAATCATCGTTACGTTTTTTCAATAAGGCCAAAGGGAAGTAGAAATTTATAACTCAAGGAAGAAATCGAAGAGAAGAGTTAATTGTCAAGGTTCTATGAGGTTCGATAGTTTATCATCAACAGTTGAAGACCGAAGAAGACGTTGTTTCTACTGAGCACTATGAGAGAGTCGAAGAAAGATACATTTGCTTGCTTTGTTAGTCCGCTTTCAATCTGACACAAGATCTTTCTAGCACTGGTTTAACTCATCACACGTAATTATTCCAGCTGTGTAGCAGATGTCCCTCTCATCTTTATCTCTCTCCTAATCTTATCCAGCTGTAAAGCAGCGGACGCATCTTACAATGTTTATCTAGCTGTGTAGCGGATATCTCTTTATCTAGCAGTGTTGCAGATGTGTCTCCCCTTTTCTTCAGTCAGTTTTAGAGATGACACCTTTAATTTCTCTGGCATTCTAGTTACTTGGAGATAGGTTGAGAATATGTATGTCCTCATAGCTCTTTGGATACTTGTGACCAATTAGAAGTCATGGTTTTGTGGGTACACCTCTGGTAAACCCTCCCGAGATTAACTCGGTCACTAGGGACACCTAGTGAGTTAGGATTTTATTTTCCATATTAGTTTTGCTCGAGGACTAGCAAATAATAAGTTTGGGGGTGTTGATAGACACATTTATGTGTCTAATATGTCTCAATTGTACGTATTGTTAGTGCTCGATTTTGTATTTATTTTGTTATTTTATGTCTTTGTAGGTATTTATAGAGAAATAAGCTCTTGCGGCGAAATTGGCTCAAAAAGTGGTGTTTTTCACCCCAGGATAAAGTACTAAAGGCACCCTATAAAAATTACTAAAGACACTCCATGGGAATGTGTTATTCGGAATCCAACAACGGATAAGGGGCGACCACTGGATAAGGGGTGTCCTTCTTCTAAAATTCAAATTTCATTTTTGGCGGGAAAATTTCCTTCTTCACTGGCAGATTTTTGATCGAAGTTTTGAACGTGTTCTAGGGAGATTCAATGGTTGATTTTTGGTAGGAAGTTGTGATATGGCCTAGCAAACACGTTGTGGGCTTTTGGTTCGATCAGAATTAGCTAGAATCGGCTAGGCAATCCACGAGTTGCAAACAGGGAAAACACGTACAGGGAGAAGATATCCACGGGTTCTGGAAGAATTTGTACGTGTTCTGATGATGTGTAATGACTTGAACGACTTGTTGGAGCGTGACAAAGATAAATAGGGATAGTTTTCACGTAATTGACAGCTGCGGATACGTGATCGAGATAAAAAAAAAGGAAAGAAAAATATATCTTTTACTGCCGAGTAATGGAAGAATATTTAGAGTGATTGAGAAAGATTTTATGAGGTTGTTGGGTATAAAAAGGATTCTCCAGAGTCAGAGAAGGGTGTCGAGAGTTTGGGGTTGAGAGGAGAGGAGAGCTCAGGAAGCAGAAATCACGAGTTGCAGAAACTCGGTTCCTGCTGCTGCTGCTGAAGAACGCGAAGAACATGAAGAACAGACGTCCAGGAACCGTCGTTCTTCAACAGTGACAACGACAGGTCAGCGTGGTTCATAGGTGTGGGTCTTAGAACCACTACGACAATAGCACTTCTCTTTTATCGTTTTTTTGTGACGCTTCCTGTGGGTCGCACATTAGTTGTTTACACCATTTTCTCTTCTTCTCTTCATTGTAAACACCATTTGAGCAATAAATAAATATTTTGATCGTGTTTTTATCATGATGAGCGGCTAATTCTCCCACAACCAAGGCATTGAGGAAGATATTTACGCATGAATAATTGGTAACTGTTTTATTTTCTTTAGTATTTAATTATAATTCACTCAACCACTGCTTTTGCAGAGTTTTAAATTTTTTGCGTAATTTTCCTAATCAGCTGTGATTCAATTAGATAGTTTATGCTTTGTTTTGATAATCTATGCTTAAGGGATACAATTGATGTTTGAGAATTTGCTTGATTATTAGTGAGTTAAGATATAAAAGACTTAAAAGATAATTAGAGTTTTGGATTATTTACCATCATTAATTCATGTGTAATAGTGGAATCAATGTTTTGGTTGTTTTCTCATACCTCTCGCCCACTTTGTTAATATTTTTGTATATAATTTTATTAAATCTAAAATTCCATTTCCTTCACAAGTCTGAAAAGAATCTTTTTACCACTATTACTACAACAATTTTGAAAATTCAACCACATTTTGGCGCCGCCGACGCGGATTTTTGCTTAGGTAGAATTGTTAGGTTTTTTTTTATTTCATTTGTTCTTTTTACGTTTCTTTGGGTGTGTCTTTGCATTACAGGTTTGAAGTTGGATACTAAAGACTTGGAATCAAAGCTTAAAGCCAAAAGAGAAGGACAAAGACAAAGCAAAAAAAAAAAGCGAAAGAAAAATTAAAAAAAAAAAGAGAGAGAATTTATTTTATTTTTTTAGAGACCTTGCATTTTTTGTAATTATTTCTTTTTATTTCTTTTCTTTTGCACTTTATTTGGACTTTGGACTTGGACAATTATTATTATTATTTTTTTAAACCCTAAGGAAGGGTACATTAAATATTAAACTGTTTGCAGGGAAGGACGACAATTACAATATCGTCTCGGCCCCTCGGGTTCGCACATGACATAGGAGTCGTGGCCCGAGTCGACTTCAGTGGTTCTGTGCCCTTCTGGTACGGGAGGTAAGCTTTCGAAACACCCGCGAATCCCCTGTCAGCGGGTTTATTGTATGCCTTAAGGTGAATATATGCTGAGGATTTGAACACGGTTGTTTTAATTTCCTAGTAAAGGGCAAGGCCTGGACAAATTAAGATATGGACTCGTATTTCATCACCGTTTCCTTCTTGCCCGCCTTAGGAAAACGAAACCAAACGCGAACCTAAGCTTAAAATTTTGACTAGAACGAGACCTATAGGGTAACGAGCTTAATAGGAAAGTCGTTCGAAAATTATTGGTTACTCTTTTGAGCGTACTTTGAAGTTCATGATGGATTCTGCGAGTTGAATGCGTGACTGCGCCGCCTTATAATACCGGTGAGACCTTGGGTATCAAAGCTCCTCGCAGCTTCCCTTGTCTCAATTCAACTTACTTAAACTCGGATTGATTTCATATAGGTTTGCTCAGATTGTAACGAACTCCTTTTCGAAAGATTAGAAGCTGGTATAGAAACAATCTAAGTGGAGCCATCATGCTTGTTGTTTGCTAGATTGTATAGGTTTGATTTGGTCGAGTCAGCCTTGTTTGTGATTGTGTAGAATTCCCTTGCGGTTAGGATGTCGAACTGGTATTATAATATCCAATACAATGAGTATCCGACTGAGCAGCTTGGACATTATCCTTTTTATGACCATAGTGATTGGGAACGCGAAACTTTTGAAGGTTATGGTCCATACCATTGTGAGCCCAATTACTATCCATATACCCACAGGTCATACGAGCAAAACAATCCTTCTATTTCTCTAGAAGAGTCTCTCAAGAGTTTCAATGAGTCAACACAGAAGTTATTTATGAAAGAGACTTATAATATTCTTCTCCCAGAAGAGTCCGTAGAGCGGTCAAGTAAGATATCTCTAGAAGAGACCCTCAAGCAGTTTACTGAGAATACAAATAGGATTATGAAAAAACTTGCTCAGGATAGTCTTAATTTCCAGTTTAGTTTTCCCAATACCACCCTCGAAAATAAGGATAGTTTTTATTCACATAATCAAGATGACGAGGTTAGAATTGGTAACACTACTTGTTTTGATGAGGTTCGACCTTTTTCATGTTATTATAATGAGTACCGTGATGAGGATAGTATTGATGAAGAATCTGAAATATATAGGCATAGTGATGAGGAATCTTTTACTCCCAATGAGCTCTTTAATGATAATATTATTTCTAGTTCAAATCCAAATAATTTTAATAATTATTCACCTATTCAAAAGGACGAGGATTTGACTAGAGATACCCCCGTTTTAGACGATATAGTATTTCCTGTTTACAAAGCCGATAATGATTTAGAGGAAACAGTTTACCCTGAGAAGACTGTTTTAGAATCTAGCGATTTAGAAACACTAGTCTTAGAAGATGATAAACTCGTAGAAATGAGTGAGGATGAACCCAACTTAGAAGAATCAATTGACCATTTCCAGGAATCTGATGACCTAGAAATTAGGGAAGTTGTGACTAGTCTTTATAGAGACACGGAAAACTCTAAGTTTGGGGGTGATTATCATTCTCCGTGTTCTTTAACTCTTAGAAAGTTCCCTCGTGTAGGACTTGACATTTATGCCTCAACCATCTTACAAGATTATCTTCATACATGTTTTACCGAACCTAATGATGTCCAGAAAGAAGCTCAGTTGTTAGAGACCCATCCTCTGGTTGATGTGGTTAACCCAGGCTATGATACCAAGATTGACTTTGTTTTCCCACCAAAAACTTTTCTTCTAATTATGGGAACATATGATTTTCAGTTGTGTCGGTATTTAAGTTTTGAGACTAAACCTAATTACTTTAGGATTTTAGGGTCGACACATTTTCTTAAGAATGACCATTATTATGGTCAACTTTGTGAGTCAAATCTAATTGACTTAGAGGATCCCCAATTATTCAGGTTGTTATGTGCTTCTAAATTTTTATTTGAGTTTTTACAGACTCTAGGACCTAATAATTCGGATCTCACTTTTGAGGAGTTGCAGCCTAAAGAAATATATTTAGACCCTTTTATAGAACCTGAACCATAATTAGATGTAGTTGTCTTAATCAGGAAACTAGGTAAGGGCATGCTAGTCTTGTTCATTTTCTTGGTTTACTGCAGTTTCCTTTGGTTAGCTCTATTTTGTTTTGAAGACCCACAGTTATTCCGGATACTGTTATACGGTTCGAGTTGACTTATCCTTTCCTAAGTCTGGCTGAAGACTTTAAACTTAGCACTTATTGGGAGGTAACCCATGCTCATGCAACATGGTAATATCTTTCCTTAACTATTTTTCTTCAAGTGGTAACAGTTTCTCCTTGTCATGCTTTTAATTTTATCTTTAGAACATCGAGGACAATGTTAGATTTAAGTTTGGGGGTGGGGAAGAACTTTTTAGTTGCACATTTGAAACTTCTAGCATCACATGGTATCCGGTTAGCTAAGTTTACATACTGTTTCTCACCGAAAAGATAGAAATTGGAATGCTAGGGATAACAACCTTTTGAGACATTAGAGAAAAAGACATTGAGATCCTTGAAATTCAGGAGAGAACTTGTTCCTTTTAGAGGGTAACCGTGATGGACCTAACCATACATGATGGAAAGGCAAGTAGGTCAGGAAATGCCAGAAAGACAAAGCAACCTCACAATGTAGCCTTAGTTACTGGATTGCGACTCTCTCTCAATGGAAACTTATCATCATCAACAAGCGGAGCGACATCAAAATATATGAACAAAGTTGAAGACGTTTTAGGTTTGGAAGCAACAATAGAAAAGAATAATTCAAAAATCAAAGTTGAAGTTATAAGAGCAAATGATATAAGTTGTTAGAATCCATGATACCAAGACATCACAAGTTGCGAAGATCCAAGTTTTGAAAGTCCTTCTCTCATGGCCATGTAAATTGTTGTCTTGTAATTTTTGTTTCCAACAAAAAAGAAATGAAAAAAATCATCGTTACGTTTTGTTCAATAAGGCCAAAGGGAAGTAGAAATTTATAAGTCAAGGAAGAAATCGAAGAGAAGAGTTAATTGTCAAGGTTCTATGAGGTTCGATAGTTTATCATCAACAGTTGAAGACCGAAGAAGACGTTGTTTCTGCTGAGCACTATGAGAGAGTCCAAGAAAGATACATTTGGTTGCTTTGTTAGTACGCTTTCAATCTGGCACAAGATCTTTCTAGCACTGGTTTAACTCATCACACGTAATTAGTCCAGCTGTGTAACAGATGTCCCTCTAATCTTTATCTCTCTCCTAATCTTATCCAGCTGTAAAGCAGCGGACGCGTCTTACAATGTTTATCTAGCTGTGTAGCGGATATCTCTTTATCTAGCAGTGTTGCAGATGTGTCTCCCCTTTTCTTCAGTCAGTTTTAGAGCTGACACCTTTAATTTCTCTGGCATTCTAGTTACTTGGAGATAGGTTGAGAATATCTTTGTCATCATAGATCTTTGGATACTTGTGACCAATTAGAAGTCATGGTTTTGTGGGTACACCTCTGGTAAACCCTCCCGAGATTAACTCGGTCACTAGGGACACCTAGTGAGTTAGGATTTTATTTTCCATATTAGTTTTGCTCGAGGACTAGCAAATAATAAGTTTGGGGGTGTTGATAGACACATTTATGTGTCTAATATGTCTCAATTGTACGTATTGTTAGTGCTCGATTTTGTATTTATTTTGTTATTTTATGTCTTTGTAGGTATTTATAGAGAAATAAGCTCTTGCGGCGAAATTGGCTCAAAAAGTGGTGTTTTACACCCCCAGGATAAAGTACTAAAGGCACCCCAGAAAAATTACTAATGACACTCCATGGGAATGTGTTATTCGGAATCCAACAACGGATAAGGGGCGAACACTGGATAAGGGGTGTCCTTCTTCTAAAATTCAAATTTCATTTTTGGCGGGAAAATTTCCTTCTTCACTGGAAGATTATTGATCGAAGTTTTGAACGTGTTCTAGGGAGATTTTAATGGCTGATTTTTGGTAGGAAGTTGTGATATGGCCTAGCAAACACGTTGTGGGCTTTTGGTTCGATCAGAATTAGCTAGAATTGGCAAGGAAATCCACGAGTTGCAAACAGGGAAAACGCGTACAGGGAGAAGATATCCATGGGTTCTGGAAGAATTTGTACGTGTTCTGATGATGTGTAATGACTTGAACGACTTGTTGGAGCGTGACAAAGATAAACATGGATAGTTTTCACGTAATTGACAGCTGCATATACGTGATGGAGATAAAAAAAGGAAAGAAAAATATATCGTTTACTGCCGAGTAATGGGAGAATATTTGGAGTGATTGAGAAAGATTTTATGAGGATGTTGGGTATAAAAAGGATTCTCGAGAGTCAGAGAAGGGTGTCGAGAGTTTTGGGTTGAGAGGAGAGCTCAGGAAGCAGAAATCACGAGTTGCAAAAACTCGGTTCCTGCTGCTGCTGTTGAAGAACGCGAAGAACATGAAGAACGGACGCCCAGGAACCGTCGTTCTTCAACAGTGACAACGACAGGTCAGTGTGGGTCTTAGAACCACAGCGACAATAGCACTTCTCTTTCATCGTTCTTTTGTGACGCTTCTTGTGGGTCGCACATTAGCTGTTTACACCATTTTCTCTTCTTCTCTTCATTGTAAACACCATTTGAGCAATAAATAAATATTTTGAGCGTGTTTTTATCATGATGAGCGTCTACTTCTCCCACAACCAAGGCATTGAGGAAGCTATTTACGCATGAATAATTGGTAACTATTTTATTTTCTCTAATATTTAATTATAATTCACTCAATCACTGCTTTTTCAGAGTTTTAAATTGTTTGCGTAATTTTCCTAATCAGTTGTGATTCAATTAGATAGTTTATGCTTTGTTTAGATAATCTATGCTTAAGGGATATAATTGATGTTTGAGAATTTGCTTGATTATCAGTGAGTTAAGATATAAAAGACTTAAAAGATAATTAGAGTTTTGTATTATTTACCATCATTAATTCATGTGTAATAGTGGAATCAATTTTTTGGTTGTTTTCTCATACCTCTCGCCCACTTTGTTAATATTTTTGTATATAATTTTATTAAATCTTTAAATTTAATCTTCACAAGTCCGAGACTTTGAACCTCATTACTACAACCACAATCAAAAATTATTATCAGATCTTTAGACTGTTGTTAGTTCTAAAGACGATCTTGTGATAATCCATTGTTAACAAACTCTGTTCTTTGCGTGATTGATCACAAGAGATTCAAGTGATTGTGTGCAGGTTTTTATTGAATATTTAAGAAGATTTGAAGACAAAGAAGATATTGAAGATCTGACTTGGGTTTTACAATCTTTGGTGTGCACAATACTTGTTTCGGTAAAAGAGGATCCAACTAATAATCGGTTTATCCTTGTGGTAGATTGGATTGATTAATTGAGTATATCGGCATCAACACGGTTCTTCGGATTAAAGGTGTTGGATTAATCTTAATCGATTACCTTTGGGTGATTGAACATAAGATAGATCTAGACCTGACGAAGGAGTTTATGTTGAGATAAACGGAAGATACTTTGTTTGACTCATATCACTTGGTTGAATAGAGTTGATACCAAACAGATTTCTTGTTCCTTCACTGTTTGGAATAGAACCAAAGGGATTGATCCAAGTACGTGACTTATTTATAAGTTGGAGGTGTGGGAATACAGACGGAACTAGGTGAACTATAGGGTTAGTTACATGGTCTCAACTATATGAAGTTAGTGTAATTTTGTGTAGCGGATTAATACTGAGAGTATTCAATTCTGGACTAGGTCCCGGGTTTTTCTGCATTTGCAGTTTTCCTCGTCAACAAAATCTTGCTATGTCATTTACTTTTATTTTCCGCATTATAGTTGTTTTATTATAATTAAAGTAAATTACTCAAACGTTAATTCTTATTTACTTGATAAGCAATCCTATTGTGTTTGGTTAAGTCCGAACCTTTGTATCAAGTAAACATACTTCATTGATGTATTGTCTCGATCTAATATCCATAGACGATCACACGAAGTGTGAACCGATTATTTGTATTGTCTCGACTCAGTCCATAGACAATCACTTTCGTAGAAAGGACTTATAAGTAGGAAAAGTTTTAGCTTGAGGTATATTTGGGTACCCTCGCCTTTTCAGGTTATTCTATTTAGATTTTGATAATATGTATGCTAAATGTAAGGATTATTACGAGAACTGTGAAGCTGATGGGGTTGCAATGGAGGAAGTCGAGATGCAAACCAAGTTCCTTAGTTGGCTGTAAGAAAAGGTTTGCATTGGCACTCCTGTTTGTTAGCGTAATAATGATGCGGTATGCTGATGTGTTGATTTTATTTTCGCTTTCATAGCTTAGATCAGAAGAATTGATACAGATTTTTGGAGTTACGTTAGAGGTCTGGTATCTCAGAAAGAGTACAAAAGCTACTATGTGAATAGATTTAGTTTTTGTTCCCAAAGAAAACAGGTAAAGGCTAAGACCCAGGACAGTGGTGTTACCCTGGTTGCATCGACCACTTCTTAGAGCTCGAAAAGGGACAAAAGACCTGTTACTAACCTAACCTGGTGGTATGGGGTGATCAGACAAATCCTAGAGTTGAACTATGGTACATTTAAAGAAACTGTCTTCTACTGTGATTGAGTGAAGGTAGAGAATGGAATAAAGACCTGTTAGGATTTATATTTTCCTTTGTTAAATCTTTCAAGATTGAAAAGTCGTACCAATATTTCAGACGAGCCTGTTGTTCTCGCTGAAGAGAATTCCCAAGTTTTCCACTCCAGAGACGTGAAACATCCAGATAGGTGGGTTGTTATTCATACGCCGAGAGGAATGACTGCATACGTGAACAAAACAGAGATACCAGGTCACGACAATTTTTAAGATATTTTAGCAGAGGAACCACATCTACATAAATTGTCGAAGCAAAAGCGTCTCCCTAAAAGCAAGAATTGAAAAATCTCCAATATCTTTGCGATCAGTACGTTTCCTTTATAACTGTATATATTGCTTTCCATATTGTTTTTTTTTTGCTTCCTATATGCAGATTCAATTGCAAGATACTTTGCATTTGATCAGAATGATGGTCTTGAATATATGCATATTCCAATTGCAAGATCTGGAGTTGTCTTTGGACCTGCGAGCTCTATGTTTTTTCAGTTGTTTCGTAAAATTTTCTCATGTTTGACTCTAGATTGTGCAATAAGAATTTTTTGTTTTTTGTTTTACCCCCATTTTTAACACATATTTGCTTACAGATTCCTGTGTAAGTTACTTTATTGTTTCCTCCCCACTTTTTAGCCTCCCATAAATTAGAAGACGTAGTTTCCACCCAACATCTCCTTTTATCACTACCAAAAAAACAATCCCTTTCCCAACAAGATCATATTCTTTGGGAAAGTAGTTTATGTTTTCTACTCAAAGACAGAAAACCAACAGTTATTAGTTGCTCTTCAATAGTTCAGAAGCTGGAAAACAACAACAAAATCATCTTTAATTTAGTTGCTTATGAATCTTTGAATAAACCATACTCTCCAATCTTCATCTACACAGGTATGGGTTTGTATTCTTTTAAGTGCCGTTTTTCTTCATCTTCCTCTGCATGATTATATAAAAATGGGTTGTTTTTCTAATGATCCCCTTTTCTTTGTTTCAAAGAGAATGCAGAGAAGTACAATAACACTTAATGTATTATTTTAATATTTTTTTACTCTGTTTTGTGGTACACTATCTAGTGTGAAGACTTTGTTTGTGTTGGTGGTGTGTGGTTGATTAAAGAATTAAGTGTAATCATGATATGGGTTTTGTTTGAATTTCATATTCTACCACAAAGATGTGTTTGATTTAAGTTTTGTGGTTATTGTTAACTTTTTCTTATTTATAGGGTTTGATGCAGATTGTTTTTATTGTTGTTTTTAGGATACGATCTGTTTTTGAATGAAAATGCAAATTGTTGTCTCTCTTGCAATGTATTTGGTTATATTTAACACCAAAGTAATTGTTTTGCAGCAATACTTTTTACACATTGTTGTATGGCGTCAAGGAGGATCCACAGTCCTGATTCGTCACATGAGAGGGAGAGACAGGAAAGGAAAGTAGCTTAAGGTCTATTGTTCCGGTGATGAACCAGAGAGAGGGAGCTCCAAGGATCCTCTTACTGTGACTTATAAACTGATTGAGCTCATGACCCATGAACAGTTGAAACAACTCCAGAAGCGTGTGAACGACTTCATCACATGTCATGATATAGGGCTCAAAATTAAAGAGGAAGAAGCGTCACGCCGGAGGAAGGCTGGTGAAAAAGTTGCTTTTCAAGAGGAGTATGACAAGTTCAGAGACGGACAGTTTCGTCGTGCACATGCATTACTTGCATCTAGTATGATGCAACCTCCACGAGTAGATTTTCTAGCCTCTGATACTGAACCAGATTGGGAACCTTTTCAGCATGCGCCTGAGCCATACTCACCAGATGAGGAGGTAGAGCCGCTCGCGCATGCTGATTTGGAGGAAGAAATAGAATGAGACATGTGGTATGACTTCCTCATGGGGACTGTTGATCCAGAAGAGGAGGAGTATGCTCAAGCACTATTGGATGCTGAAGATAATGCCGATGATGATGAAGACTATGAGGAAGATGAGACAAGTGAAGTCGTCGACGAATACGAAAAGGATGAAGATGAGGAGGAAGAGGAAGATGAAGGTGAAGAAGATGAGGAAAGTAATGGATATGACTTCTATGAGGAAGATTCTACAGATAATATTATAAGGAGAATTCGATGCACCTGTACAGGCATGGGTATTTTCATAATTTTTGAAATCAATGAGAATTTGATGCACCTGTACCGGTAGGGGTATTTTCATAATTTTCGAAATCAAGGAGAATAAGATGCACCTGTACCGGCAAGGGTATTTTCATAATTTTTGAAATCAAGTAGAATTAGATGCACCTGTACCGGCAAGGATATTTTCGTAATCGTGATATCAAGGAGAATTTGATGCAGCTGTACCGGCAGGGATATTTTCGTAATTTATGAAATCAAGGAGAATTTGATGCACATGTACCAGCAGGGGCATTTTTGTAATTTATAAAATCAAGGAGAATTTGATGCACCTGTACCGGCAGGGGTATTTTCATAATTTTTGAAATCAAGGAGAATTTGATGCACCTGTGCCGGCAGGGTATTTTCGTAATATTTGAAATCAAGGAGAATTTGATGCATTTGTACCAGCAGGGGTATTTTCGTAATTTTTGAAATCAAGGAGAATTTGATGCACCTGTACCAGCAGGGGTATTTTCGTAATTTTTGAAATCAAGGAGAATTTGATGCACCTGTACCGACATGGTTATTTTCGTAATTTGTTAAACCAAGGAAAATTTGATGCACCTGTACTAGCAGGGGTATTTTCGTAATTTGTGAAATCAAGGAGAATTTGATGCACATGTATTGGAAGCGGTAGTTTTGTAATTTTTGAAATCACGGAGAATTTGATCCACCTGTACCGGCAAGAGTATTTTCGTAATTTTGAAATTAAGAAAAATTTGATGCACCTGTACCGGCAGGGGTATTTTCGTAATTTTTGAAATCAAGGAGAATTTGATGCACCTGTACTGGCAGGGGTGTTTTCGTAATTTTGAAATCAAGGAGAATTTGATGCACATGTACCGGCATAGGTATTTTCGTAATTTTTAAAATCAAGGAGAATTTGATGTACCTGTACCGGGAGAGGTATTTTCGTGATTTTTGAAATCAAGGAGCATTTGATGCACCTGTACCGGCAGGGGTATTTTCGTATTTTTTGAAATCAAGGAGAACGTGGGTTTGTATATGGTAATCTTGCAATCTGACTTCCATAATATAGGTTGCAGAATCATCCATTCTGATATTTGACATCTCAAACCTCACCTTGGGTCTGTACATGGTAATCTTGCAACCTGAATTCCATAATATAGGTTGTAGAATCATTCATTCTGATATTTGACATTTCAAACGTCACCTGGACGAGAACATTAGGTCTGTACATGGAATCTTGTAACCTGACTTCCATAATATAGGTTGCAGAATTATCCATTCTGATATTTGACATCTCAAACCTCACCTTGGGTCTGTATCAAGGTAGTCAATATCGGTTGTACAGGCCGATATTAAAGGTTTTTATAGGATATCGGATAAAACCTTTACGATACTGAAAATATCAGCGATACGAAGGAGAAACGATAAAAACGCGTGTATCGTCCTGTACGGACCGATATATGGGTTTCAGTTGTACACTGATATATCACTAATGTATTTTGTCTTTTAATTATGATTTCTTGAACTTTTAGTTCAAGAAAGTAATTCCACTAATTTTGCTAACTTCATATATGACTATGGTGGATGTAATTTCTGTAAATGTGATGTTGATGGGCTAACAGACATTCAATGCTTGGTTTCGTTGTTGATGGTATAAGGCTCTAATCAACCACCTCTTATTTTGTAAGGTTGAAGTATGTTTACTACAACTATTATTTTCTATTATGGTTATATAAATATATTTTTCTGTTTGATAAATAATAAATATTAAAAAAATCCTAATGATGTATCGCCTATAAAAACAGATATTATCATTTGTATATGTGTATAGGACCCGATCGATACGATACCGATACACGATATTAACTACCTTGGTCTGTATATGGTAATCTTGCAACCTGACTTCCATAATATAGGTTGCAGAATCATCCATTATGATATTTGAATTCTCAAACCTCGCCTGGACGAGAACATTGGGTCTGTATATGGTAATCTTGCAAACTTAGTATGCCTTGTTTTGTTTCCGATTATGTGTTTGACCATAAATTTGACCAACTTGATCACAAATTTGACCAACTTGTCCACAATTTTGACCAACTTTACCTCGATCCGGACGCCTTTGACTTAGATATTTGAGAGACAAAACATATCTCTCCTCTACTATTGTACTCTTCTTTCTTGTCCGAAAAAGTAAGGCTTCAATTTTGGTCTTAAATTTCGTTCCCTCTCAAATACCTACTCTGATACATCTTTTAGATTTCAATTCCCTCTCAAATTTGAGAAACCTTTTCTTATTGCCTCACAAATTTGAGAAACCTTTTCTTATTTCCTATCAAATTTCATTTCCCCCCTTCTCAAATTTCAGAATGATTTCAAATCTAATATTTCTCTATAAACAAAGAGAGATGAAGATCTTAATTTCTTTCCCTTCATTCTCACCATCCCCCTTTGCGATTCTCACTTTCTTATTTCATACCTCTCACCTCGCATATATCTCTGTGTCTCATTCATTCTCCAGAGGTAATCTATGTAGCTTTTACTTTCGAATATTTATTTCAAATTAGGGTTTTTTTTTGTTGGCTGGTATCTCCTTCATAGATTTACTTGTATGTTGTTATTTACTGCTTTGCAATTCTTGGTATTTGGTTGTTATCTCTTTCCATAGATTACAACCAAACTCAGGGTTTCTACATGGTTATGAAGTTTTTCTTCATAGGTTGTTCTTATTACTTTAAAGTTATACCTTTGTTGGTTGTAATCTCCTTCGATAGATTTGAACCAGAAGTTGGGGTTTTGTATTTTAGTTCACTGCTAGGTTTGCTCTCATTTTAGTTCAAATGCCTAATATGTTGTTTGTTGTTTGGTTTGCTTGGTATGCAGATGTTGTCAAGTCAGGATTCTGACTTTTCATCTCATATTGTGTCTCCTTGTACCAATGAAACTGGTTCTGCATCTGATGTTCGTAGTACTGAATCTAATGGTGGTTATGAAAATAGTTCTCTATCTCATGAAGCTTCTCTATCTCATGATGAAACTCAATCTGATTCTGACTTGGAGGAGAAAAAACTTCCACTCAGACTCTTGGTGAAAATATATGAATATGGAAGACCATTTTGTGATCATGCATCAAAGTTTGAAACTCGTGCATGGGAACTCATTCGAGTTCACTGTCCAATTGACTACAAAGACTGGAGGCTCATTCTGCAGCCTTCAAGGACCAAGTCTGGAACCTGCTCATGGTAACTTGTTATCTCCTACGCATTTTCTTCTATGGTTTAATCCAATTATACATATCAGTGTTTATAGACCAACTATACCTAGTTATTGTTTATGGCTGACAAAAATACTTCATCTTTTCAGGACAAATTTTGTTTTGCATATGATGAGTCTCTTGTCAGGACATTTGTCCAAAAAAAAAATTCCCCAGAAGTTTCGTTCTTTCAAATGGGAGTTACGCCTTAACATTCTGAAAAAGCTTGCGACCTGGAAAGAGATGGATACAGCATGCCATTATGGTGTTAATGATGAAGAATGAAAACGATTTGTGTGTAATGAATACCAGCCTGGAATGCATGCAAAGTATGATAGATAGGATGAGAACCAGCGGAAGAGAAGGATTCGACATTGTTTAGGTAGACTCTCCCATGCCAACAAATCCTATAGAGTTGTAAGTACTTTCTAACCTGGTGGTCTTAACATGAAATTCTGAAACTATTTTATTTTTACAACCCTTACTGGCCATATTGATTGTACAGGCCAAAAAATAAGGTAGGGTTATTGTGTGCCGTGGTGAGAGATGGATGCTAGCTCATGTAGGGAAAATTTGAGTTATACATCCAAGTGCAGTTGAAACATATGTGAGTATTGGACCATCATATGTTATTCAGAGTTTAAATAAATTTAATGGTTTACAGTTTGGTTCTTTTAGATTTCAAGAAAAAGTGAAAGATGAAAAAGTGGGGTCTAGCAACCTCAGCCAATATTTCGCTTAGCAATCTGTATGGGCTAAGTCCAACATACTTTTAAGAGAATCAACTAGACAGTCAAACTCAATCTTAATAAAAAGTATATCAAATAGTTATATCTCAATTTCTCGATTCAATTCTTACTCAATCAAATAGAAATTTTCGAGTCTAATTGAATACAAGAGAAATTAACTTGAATGGTACCAAAGACCAATGTTCAAGGATCAATCAATTTCAATCAACAACAAAGGTTGGATTTACCAATTGATCTATTCAACCCACAACCTGTGATATTTCAATTATATAACAAAATATAATGTGGAAAAGAAATAGCTCAAGAACCAGAAGTTTTGTTAACGAGGAAACCACAAATGCAGAAAAACTCCGGGACCTAGTCCAGATTGAACACACACCGTGTTAATCCGCTACAGACACTAGCATACTGCAAACTAACTTCGGTCTGGACTATAGTTGAACCCCAATCAATCTCACACTGATTCAAGGTACGGTTGCGCTCCTTACGTCATTGATCCCAGCAGGATGCTACGTACTTGATTCCCTTAGTTGATCTCACCCACAACTAAGAGTTGCTACGAACCAAAGTCGAAGACTTTAATAAACAAATCTGTATCACACAGAAAAGTCTACAGTAATAGATAAATCCGTCTCCCACGAATATACCTACGAGTTTTTGTTCCGTCTTTTAATAAATCAAGGTGAACGGGAACCAATCGATAACCCGGACTTATATTCCCGAAGAACAGCCTAGAATTATCAATCACCTCACAATAATCTTAATCGACTAGCGAAACAAGATATTTTGGAATCACAAACGATGAGACGAATATGTTTATGACTTCTTTTCTATCTTGCGTATCGGAGATATAAATCTCAAGCCAATCATACGATTGCACTCAATCACGATAGAAACAGCAAGATCAGATCACGCAACTATAAAGAAAATAGTTGGGTCTGGCTTCACAATCCCAATGAAGTCTTCAAGTCGTTAACCTACAGGGTCTCGGTAGAAACTTAAGGTTAGGGAGAATCGAATCTAGCTTATACAACTAGTATCACATAGGAGGGGTGGGAATTAGGTTTCCCAGTTCCTAGAGTTCTCCTTTATATAGATTTCAAATCAGGTTTGCAATCAATGTTAGCTTAGTAACAAAGCATTCAATATTCACCATTAGATGAAAACCTGATTAGATTCAATCTAATATCTTTCAACCGTTAGATAGAATCTTAGATTGTTATACACAAATGATTTATACTTCATTTAGGTTTGAGTAACCGTACCTAAACGTGTACACTTAGTTGGTTCAACAGTAGTTAACCAAATGGTTAGCCATATGAGCACTTTCATATCAACCTTATTCATCTTCACCATAACTAGTTCAAATGACTCAAAATAACTAGTTAGAGAGTTGTTCAATTGCTTAGATCTCATAGAAGTATACAAGAAACAGTCAAAGCAAAATCGATTTGATTCACTTGAATCGATTCATGAACTTTATAGCCACGGATTGCAAAGACTGCATTCCTTATTATATTAAAGTTTAAGTTCATGAACGGACCGACTTTAAAAAGTAACACACTTAAGTATGTGTACGAGTATGCGTACTTAAGTAACCATATTTGAGTTTGTTTAAGTTTCCAAACTCAGCAGAAATCCACGAAACTGAACTTTCCGCCAGTATGCATACGGGTACATGAGACAAGATTTGTGACTCTTTTGATCAGGCACATGAGACAAGATGCACCAAACAACACAATCAAGTTGTGATGTGGTGAACAACAATATGTCCACCATAACCTCTTTGAAAGGAATTCATAGAACCCTGTCTCTCAGAAAGTTTAGACCATAATTTCTCCTTTAGTGGTCTAATCTTATCCTTGGAAACTAACTTCTTTGATGAAGATAAAATCTTACATACCTCAGCGGTCTTTTGAAAAAGTTTGAGCTTGTTTTCTAATCTATTTGCTCTTCGTTGAAGTTTGTTGCCATACCTTAATTTGTGTTTATACTTGAAACACTTTGACAGTTCATGGTCCTTGAGCGAAAAGTAGGAGCATGTCAACCTGGAATATGATTCAGGTATCCGAGATGTGCAGGCTGCTAGACACATAGTAGAACCTGAAATATTAGACAGAGAGTTTCCAATGGAAAGGTCAATTTTGTCTTCCAGATTGGTTGAGTTTTATTCTGAAAGAATATCAAGATTGATGTATGTATTGCTATAGTTATTAAAATTAATATTTTTACTAAGAAGTACAACACTTGACTTTTCGTCTTCATTTGAATCATAGTTATCAGACATTTCATCAAGAGTTGCTGCAAGACCTTTGTTCCCAGTGTATTTCTTCCGATTTGGACACTCATTTGCAAAATGACCAAAACCTTTAAACTTAAAGAACTAAGGCATATCCTCGTCATCAGTTCCATCATTATCCCTGTTTTTAGGAGGAACATGATTATGGGGTTTATCCGATGACCTGGGTTTTTCTCTGGAGAACCGTCTACTTCTCTTCAAAAGAAGATCCCTAAACTGTCTTGTGATCAGCGAGACTGACTTGTCAAGATATTCATCTGGTGAATCAGCCTCAGAAAGATCATCTTCAGAGATACAAACACTTTTACTTTTATCAAGTAATTTAGTGTTCTTTTGTGATTTGAAACGCACATCCTTCCCAAATTTGGATGTATGCTCATGATCAAAGATCTTTAACTTCCCAATCAATGTATTTCTGCGTTGCGAGGTTATTTCCTTAAACGATAGCATGCTTCTTAGAATCATACCTGCACGGCAGAGATACGAGAATCTTCATAACAATGTCCTTTTCAGGAATAGTCTTACCCAATGCAAAGGATGCATTAACGATTTCAGACACTTTGCGATTAAACTCATCAGAAGATTCTCCATCTTCCATACGAAGGTTTTCCCAATCAGAATTTAGGTTTTCAAGCCTAACTTGTTTTTCACAGGTATTCCCTTCAAATACGATTTCTAAGATATCTCAGGCTTCTTTAGACTTAGTGCACGTAGTCACATGATGCTGAAGATCTGGGGTAATGTCATGTATGATAACATTTATCCCTTCAGAATTCTGCCTTGCAGTAAGGATTTCTTCAGGAGTATATGCACCAATATCCTTAGGTATAGACACGTCGCCTTCTGTATCAACCAGAAGATTATAGCCATTAACAACACGTACCCATGTTTGGAAATCACTAGATTGAAGAAAAGCACGCATAGCGATTTTACACCATAAGTAGTTTGATCCATCGAAGACTGGTGGTACATTTATGGAGATATAATTTCTGTCCATAGAGTCAGATCGCTACAAACACAGACTTATGGGGTCTTAAACCTGTTTGCCTGCTCTGATACCAATTGAAAAAGTGGGGATATAACAACGTCACCCATTATTTCGCTTAGCAATCTGTATAAATAACTCCAATATAATTTTAAGAGAATCAAGTAGACTGTCAGACTCAATCTTTATAAAAAGTATATCAAAATGTTATATCTCAATTTCTCGATTCAATCCTTACTCAAGCAAATAGAAATCTGTGAGTTTAATTGAATACAAGAGAAATTAACTTGAACGGTACCAAAGATCAATGTTCAAGGATCAATCAATTTAAATCAACAACCAAGGTTGGATTGACCAATTGATCGATTCAACGAACAACCTGTGATATTTCAATCATATAAAAAAATATAATGCGGAAAAGAAATATCACAAACACCAGAAGTTTTGTTTACGAGGAAACCGTAAATGCAGAAAAACCTCGGGACCTAGTCCAGATTGAACACATATTGTATTAAGACGTTACAGACACTAGCCTACTGCAAACTAACTTCGGTCTGGACTATAGTTGAACCCCAATCAATCTCACACTGATCCAAGGTACAGTTGCGCTCCTTACGTCTCTGATCCCAGCAGGGTACTACGTACTTGATTCCCTTAGCTGATCTCACCCACAACTAAGAGTTGCTACTACCCAAAGTCGAAGACTTTAATAAACAAATCTATATCACACAGAAAAGTCTATAAAATAGATAAATCTGTCTCCCACAGAAATACCTACGAGTTTTTGTTCCGTCTTTTGATAAATCAAGGTGAACAGGAACCAATCGATAACCCGGACTTATATTCCCGAAGAACAGCCTAGAATTATCAATCACCTCACAATAATCTTAATCGACTAGCAAAACAAGATATTGCGAAATCACAAACGATGAGACGAAGATGTTTGTGACTTCTTTTCTATCTTGCCTATCAGAGATATAAATATCAATCCAATTTTACGATTGCACTCAATCACGATAGAAACATCAAAGATCAGATAACGCAACTACAAATAAAATAGTTGGATGTGGCTTCACAATCCAAGTAAGTCTTCAAGTCGTTAACCTACAGGTTCTTGGTTGAAACCTAAGGTTAAAGAAGAATCGACTCTAGCTTATACAAATAGTATCACACAGGAGTTGCGGGGATTAGGTTTCCTAGTTGCTATAGTTCTCATTTATATAGATTTCAAATCAGGGTTTACAATCAATGTTAACTTAGTAACAAAGCATTCAATATTCACCGCTAGATGTAAACCTGATTAGATTCAAGCTAATATCTTTCAACAGTTAGATCGAATCTTAGCTTGTTATACACAAAAGAAAAATACTTCATTTAGGTTTGAGTAACCGTACCTAAACATGTACACTTAGTTGGTTCAACAGTAGTTAACCAAATGGTTAGCCGTATGAGAACTTTCATATCAACCTTATTCATCTTCACTATAACTAGTTCAAATGACTCAAAAGAACTAGTTAGAGAGTTGTTCATTTGCTTAGATCTCATAGAAGTATACAAGAGACAATCAAAGAAAAATCGGTTTGATTCACTTGAATCGATTCATGAACTTTATATCCACAGTTTGAAAAGATTGCATTCCTCATTATATAAAAGTTTAAGTTTATGAATGGACCGATTTTAGAAAGTAACACACTTAAGTATGCATACGGGTATGCGTACTTAAGTAACCGGATTTGAGTTTGTTTAAGTTTCCAAACTCAGCAGAAATTCACGGAAGTGAACTTTCCTCCAGTATGTGTACGGGTACGCATACTTAGGTAACCGAATTGAGTTTGTTTCAAGTTTACAAAATCAGCAGAAATTCACGGACGTGAACTTCCGCTAGTATGCGTACGGGTACACATACTTATCCAGTCTCCGTCAACCAATTGTATACATACAATTATGCACACTTTAGGTTCCCGGAGTTTTTGTACTTATACACTAATGTGCAAACACACTATGCTTATATCCAGAGATGGTTACATGTTCTAAACTCTCATTTCAATCATTGAAACAATCTTAGAGGATGTTATATAGAGGTTACTCACACATTATTTTTCATCAAAGTAATTTTCAAGACATTGAAATGATCAACATGACTCTCGTCACTTGTAAAGATGAAATTGGCCAACGCGGAAGCTTACCAACACATATTTCGAGAAATAGATAAGCGAGATAAACTCGGCTCGAAATAGCAAATGCGTATAAGCGAAGTCTATATAGAATTACGACTTTTGTCTCAAGATAAGAGATAAAGTAGATATTATTTTGAGTAATAGATAAGTTCAAGTCTCTACAAACATTTTTGTCGATGAAGATCCACCAGTTCCTTGAGTAGTTCTTCGTCTTTGCATGATGAACATCGTGGAGTCTAGAGCTCAACTACATTTATTATCCTAGTCAGAGACTTAGCTATAAGTAGACTAGAAATCAAGACTTATAGTTTTGGCAACTAAACTTGACAATCAATCTTGAGATAGAAACGCTTGCGAGTTCGACCGAGCAGTGCTCTAACAAAAGCTGCAGTAGGAAAGAGAAAGGATCAATCGGAAGCTGGTATTGAGGCTGTTTTAGATATTACCAGTGATCCAGTTACTGAAGTTTTTGGTGATGAATCTAATCGAAGTTATTGACGAGGTTTTTCATCCATCATTACCAAGAAGCAGGCAATACAAGAAAATTTTGGTTCTTCAATAGCCGCGAGTACAAAAGCCAATTCATTTACTCCAGCTGGTAACGAAGGCAGGATGGACAAGATCCAAGAGGAGTTAAGTGTTCTCTCAAATGTGAGCTTCAATCTGTAATTCATTTACGTCCTTACTTTTTATAATTAGAGATTTTAATTTTTTTAATCAACTATTGGATGTGTTGGTTTTGGTTATAGGTTGTTTTCAGTTTCATGGCAAGCCAACATGACAATGTCAATTGTCAAAGAAAAGCACAAGTCCCTGATATCCGTTCTCCGGTCGTTCAACCTGGTGTTGCTGCTAATACTATACCAGCTGAAGGAGAGCATCAAGTTCGTCTTGTTAACAGAAAAAGGGAGACAGTCACAACAGGTTATGTGGTTACCGGCTTGGATGGAAAAATCTGTCACGGGGTGAGTGTTTAACATGACGAGAGGAAGATATTCATTAAGTGTGTTCTTGATGTGCACTACCCTGTACCCGATGCTCCTCAAGGCTCGGACAAATGTTTCACATTGGCTGATTATGTTTTAGGTGGATTTTTAATCTTGCCTACAAATCGGTTGGTCTTGGAACCGGTAAATTAAGCAGTTTGGAACCTATCTTTTCGTGCCGCTTTCCTTACTCTTTATACATATGTTGCTGCTTATATTTTGTTGTGTTATTTTGATTCAGTCACTCTTTAGTTACAGTATAACTCTGACAACTTCTTAGTCTTACCTGCAAACCGGTTGGTCCTGCAAGATCTAGACTAAGCAGTTTCAAACATAGTTTTTTGTGCAGCTTTCCTTACACTAATATATACATACTGCTGCTTATATTTTGTGGAGTCTCTTTTCACTCTCTACCTAGAGTGTACTTCAGAAAAGTTCCTTTCAGTTTTCTGTCACTTCAAACATTTCTTAAAAATGCACTTCTGCGAGTATATCGGGTTGTACTCCTTTGTGTATAATCTATATGTGGATGCCTTTTATTTACTTGCTTTTATTTGTACCTCCCCCCTTTTTAACTCCGCCATTTTAACTTTCGGTCCCTATCCCACATAAAGGAGGAGGGAAGAGGGGCAACCTTGTATCCTCTTCTGATATTTCATATCATTTTTTGTCTGTTTTTAGGAACTTTGGTGTACAAGATTTAGAATACAAAAGTTTATCCGCAGGTCTCATACTAATCTCAGGTTTGTTACCCATACCTATTATGATCTCTTCAAATATGTCATTTGCTTATTCAGTTGCCATGTATCTGACCGATAATCATTTGTTTTGCAAGGTTTCATGGATTATAACACCCGAAGCTGGAGATTACCTATTATGGAGAAAGTTGGCAAGTTATTTTAATCTCAGGTTTGTTTCATTACCTATTATAATTCCTTCAAATTTTTTCTTGTACTTATTCAATTGACAATATCCGATTCACCGATATGAGTTTCACATGATTCCTCCCAAAAGGTACAACTTACCACTGTAATTCCAGTTGGTGGGTAAACTCTTGACACATTAGAGTTTCTTGCATTACTTACTGAAAATTTGATTGACTGATGGTAACATTATCTATGTTTTTAGAGAATTCATTGATGCGAGCACCTGAAGCGGATCAGTCCCACTGTGTAGGGGTCAATCATGAAGCTGTATAAACAAGCGAGACAATGTTGGCCTTGAAAAGATGTTCCAAGCAAGGGAAAGAACTTGTACCAAGCGAGACATTCTTTTCTCTACTTGTATTAATTGATGAGTAAAGTCTTGTTATATCAGTGCATTGTTTCTTGTCATCTTAATTTAACATAAGAAACCATGTATATAAATTCCCAGTGACAATTCTGTCAAATATAAACTTTTGATGCTTAGGTTGCCATGTTCATATAAAAACAGTGAGAATGTATGCATTAGAAACTTGTTGATATTAGAAACTGCTGAAACACACAACATTGTCATTTTATTATAACATAGGGAACCATGTATATTTTTTTGTCTCAAGCAGTTGTTTCACACTCACATATACTCAGGTATCTGAATGAATGATGAGACAAATCTTGTTTCAATTGGTTGGCCTATAATGAGAATGTATGTATTGCAGAATGACAATGAATATGTAAATGAATTTCCGAAATTACTGAATGAATCTTTCTCTCCTATGAGAGTTGTTTCTAATTTGAGTTTGTGTTTCACATTTGTTGTCTTGTCAGGATATTGGAATCAATGGAAATAGATGATGCCATGAGCTGGTTAAAGCTACTCTGATGTCAAAGGACGACTTCTTTTGGCTGATGAACAACTTTTTTTCAGCCAAGGTATAATGCAGAACAACACTTTTATATCTAGAAACTGCTGAAAAACACAACAATATAAGGAACCATGTATTTTTTTAGGCTTATGCATTTCTTTCAATGTAAGAATGATACTTGTATATACTTGCTTATGTGAATGAATGAGGAGACAAACTTTGGTTCAATTGGTTGTTGTATGGATTCCAGAATTAGTGAATGTGTGTATTGTGGAATGAGATTGAACTATGGGTTTCAGATTCAGTATTGCTGGTTCAAAAATGAATTGAAATGCAGCTTCGGAAGTGGATTTCATTGAATTGCAGGGTCCAATTATGGGAGCTTATTTATAACAGTAAGAAACGTTGTTGTTTTTTTGAAAACTATATCTTTTATCAACGTCGAATTAACGTTGTAAAATATGTTAGTAATTAGCACACCTGGCAAATTCATTACTGTTACAATCAATCGTCAACATCTAAAGCCGTTAGTCTACATGTTATAAACGATAAAAACGTGGCAAACGTCAAACGTTACAACCAGTTATTATATCCGAAATGTTACAATCAATCATCAACATTTCAAGCCGTTACATTACACGTTACAGCTAATTGACACGTGTTGTAAGACAGTTGTTAAACTGAGCTGTCACGGTTGCGAATCGTTACAATAAATCTTAAATCCAATCTGTTACAATCAACTCAAACAAACAACGATTTAAATCATTGGTGTAGCTGTTAAAAGGAAGGACAGGTGGAAATAAGTCAACTGTTACACACAAAGTCGCCGTTACAGTATCTGTTACACCGAACTGTTACAGTCTAACCGTTACGATCTACACAATAACGACTATCTGTTACAACAAATGACATCAGATAAATCTTGTGCTGACTAGATAACCGTTGGTGTGTTTATTCCAACGAATGAAACCGTTATTTAATAAAATTTTATCGTAATGAAACAAACCGTTGAAAAATTATTGTAACACTAATAATAACGACATATTTCCAACGTTTTTTTGACGTTACAATATATAGATACTAACGTTTTTTCAACGTTACAAAATCCCTGATTTCCTGTAGTGTACACAAGGCTTGCTGTGTCCAATGTTGTAGCTCGAAAACGTACCAAGTATTTTGATAAATGCAGGTCTCATGGATATGGTTTCGCAGCCTTAGCTTTTTCAACGTTGGGTTAACCCGGTGACGATAAAATAGACTTTTTGAAGAGAATGAAGTACTATATTGCTAGCCACGATATCAACGTCAAAATTGGAAATTTCCTTTTTCATAGAATAGGACTAGTCATTCAAAACAGGGTCGGTGCCCAACTAGTGGCTAGACTTCGGGTAACTTATTGTAAATTCATAAATAATAATTGATAGTATTGTTCGCAAGAAAAAAAAATTGCAAAATAAATTTCCATCACATTTTGAGTATTCAATCAACATTTTAAGAAGAAAACAGGAATAAAGCGAGAGAAAAATAAATAAAATAATTAATGGTCAACATTTGTTAAAATGTAGTCAAAGGGCGTAACTGAAAGCAACTTTCATTGAAGATCTCGGGAGCTCGGCATTCAACTACGTCCTTTGGAAGTAGGAAGAACTATACGGGTTTTGTCGTGCAGTTATGGCCCAGTCAAACACCACATTAATGAATGCAGCCTTGGGCTACTTCCTCGGGTTTTGTTGTGCAGTTATGGCCCAGTCAAACACCACATTGACTGCACTCCCTCGTTTTCTTAGGCCGTGCCAAAACGGACCCTTAGTGGAGATGCTATCAGCGTGCTTAAATTTAAGTAAAGAAATAAAAGCGCATCGATCTCGTGTTCCTTATCAAAAGAGAAAAGTAATATCGATCCCGTGAGACTTGACTTGCCGTTGACGACAAAAGAAATACACTTTGCAAAACCATATGCAGAAGAAAAGACAAACCGTGTCTGGTCACCACCACCACTGCTACCAACCCCACCACGACTATCTAACAATCAATCAATCGTGATCACGAAGTAATATTCTTTCTTCTCTTCGTTATTTAATTACCAAAATACTCTTCCCATAAAAACGCTTTTCTTCTCTGTTAGTATTATTTATTTCCATTAATTACCTTACCAGCACTACTTACCTTTTCTCCTGCTTCGTCACATTCATGGCTTCTTCTCCAACTCCCCCTCCTCCTGCAGAAACAGCAAGGTTCCTCTTCCTGTTCAATTTTCAACAAAAACCCAAGTTCTAAAATTGTTATTTTGTTTTGATCTTATATCTAAATTCATTTTTAATTTATATATATCTAATTTTTGTTTTGCAGAAATGGGAACTCCGATGATGGTTCAAAAGGAGAAGGATTATTGATGATTGATTTAGAAAGGGTTAGGAAATCATTGATCAGACAAGAAGATAGCATTGTATTTAGTCTCATTGAAAGAGCTAAATTCCCATCCAATTCTTCACTCTACAAATCATCATCTTCTTCGCAAATCCCTGGTTTTGATGGGTCTTTGATTCAATACATTGTAAAAGAAACAGAAATCCTTCATTCCAAGGTAAATTCTTTATCCTCTCTGAATTCATCAAGATTTGTTATGATTGTCTTGTTGAAATTCGATTCGATGTAATCTATGTTCTGTAACTGTTGATGGCTCTCATGGGATCCTCTGTAATTTAGATTGGTAGATATGAAAGCCCAGAAGAACATCCTTTCTTCCCAGATGGTTTACCTCTGCCATTGATTCCTTGTCCTCCCAAGTCTCCAGAGCTTTTGCATGGCGCGGCATCTTCGATTAACATCAACAGCACCATTTGGAAATTTTACTTGGAAGAATTGCTTCCTTTGTTTACTAAACAAGGAGATGGTGATGCTAGTAGCTATGCATGCACAGCTGTTTGTGATCTCAATTGTTTGCAGGTAAATATTGCGGCATGTGATTGAAACCCCGGTGACATGCTGCAGAATTATAAATTAATGGTGTGTTTTTTATACAGGCCTTGTCCAGAAGGATTCATTACGGGAAATTTGTAGCAGAGGTGAAATTCAGAGATGCCCCAGAAGAATATGGACCTGCCATTCGTGCACAGGACAGGGATGCACTGATGAAGCTATTGACATTCGAAGATGTCGAAGAAATGGTAAAGAAGAGGGTAGCGAAAAAGGCCATGATTTTCAGTCAAGAAGTGAACCTAATAGAGAAAGACGCGGACGACAAGCAGCAGAATTGCAAGATTGATCCGTCACTTCTTTCTCGGTTATATGGAGAATGGGTGATGCCTTTAACCAAACTTGTTCAAGTCGAATACCTCCTCCGTCGCTTAGACAAGTGAATGTAGACAGAAGTTTGTTGGAAGATGCGTTGCAGTTGCAGGGGAGCAAACAACACAATTATGTTTAAACGATCAGTATACACAATTTTAGTTTTCTCTCAATCCACTCATATTACTAGTTTTCGAATGGATATGTATGTGTTTAAACAAGCAGTGTACATTGCCCAGAGATAGAACTAGAAAGCGTTGCAGGGGAGAAAACAACACAATGGAGTAAAAATATGTTGAAATGGATGATCTAAAACTCAGACTTCTCAGTCTGATCAAAATAGCATCCTGAGAATTCGCCATTCGATAGCAAAGCCAGCATGACTGGACCTTTAGCTCCATCCTCGACTGTCATAGTTCCTGTATGCCAGTTTATATCGGTATTGACGTAACCAGGATGAACACAGTTTATGAACATTTTAGGATACCTCTTTGCAAGAACTCTAGTATACGCATTAAGAGCAACCTTTGAGATGCTATATGATGGCAGCATGAGAGACCATCCCATTTCTTCAAGCATCCCTTGTTTCAAATCATGCAGGAATTTTTCGACTATCTTATCCACTTTCTCTTCTGTTAGATTGTCTACATCCCCCAGTTCACTTCGAATATGTTCATTCGGGATCCTCTGAGGAATTTAAAGAATAAAACCAAAGTTAATTGGGTTACCCTCTTGACTAGTCATTGTAATCAGCTTCAAAATAAAACTAAGATAATAAAGTTATGTGAAGACTCTCACCTTAAGTTCTGATCTAAGCGAAGACACATTTACTATTCTTGCACCGGATTTAGAAAGCTTTAGAAGAGGCAAAAGAGCTTCTGTAACCCTTCTGCAACCATAATAGTTTGTGTCAAGGCATTCCACACCCTTTTCGTATGGTTGTTGAATCACTCCTTGCACCATGTCGGTAGCTTTACCAGAGAGCTGCAGCAATCCATACAGTCTTTCATTTTTCTTTGCAAAAGCTTTAACAAAAGCCTTAAAAATGAATTAAGCTTACCCAAGATACTGGATCAATGTTTAAGGCCCTTAATCCTTCCTCATCAACTACAACTCCTGATGCTCCAGCATTGTTTACCAAGATATCAAGTCTCCCAAATCGGGATTTGACAAATACAGCCAAGGAGTCAACACTAGATTGATCTCGAACATCAAGCTGGTGAAAAACCACATTCTCCAGTCCGGATTGGACTAGCAGCGAAACCGCATCTAACCCTCTCTTCTCGTCTCTAGCTGTTAACACGACGGTCACACCTTTGACGGCCAACTGTCGAACAATCTCAAGCCCGATTCCCTTGTTTGCACCTGTAACAACTGCATGCATACTACAACAGCAGAACCAAAAACACATTCAGATTCCTTCATACAGACTCATTTGAACAGAAATTATAAAAAGAAAACAACAGTACCTATCTGTTGAAATGGATCCCATGTTTCTTTTGATTTGCAGAAGGCAATGAGTGAACAACCAATCTCTTACTGTTCTGGCTGCTTCAGAAGAGACCTGTTCAGGTTATAAAGAAATTGTATAATGCTTTTGGTCTGTGGAGATGTCTTTCACTTAATTATTGAAGAGTTGAGAATCTTTTGTTTTCTAGTTTAATGGACCCATATATGATGCTGCCAAGTAGTTTAATCCAAATCTTACCTACCCAACTTGTTTACTGTAACTAAATATTTCTGAGTGGTAATTGTTAATCGCCTGTTTTTGGTTCTTGTGACTCACTCAAGTCCCAGATCGTATCATCATCCATCAACTTTACCAAAGCACGGAATTGGTAAATGGAATCTCTGCGAATACATAGTAATGCAGTATATGCTTGCTACAAGTAAAAATAATAAAAACAAAAACTTTGTGTTCAATACAGGATATACTTTCACATGATGCCCTATGATTCTAAATGTTCATCTTGGTAAGAATGTCATGTAAATAGCGGTTAAAAGCCATTCTATCGCGCACTGACCGTAGTAAACTCCTTCTCGATGGACTAAAAGAAAACAATACCTATCAGTTGAAATGGCCAAATTCGTGTCTATTGATTTGTCTCCTTATTTTGGAGACATGTACAAAATTCTAAAAACCACTCACAGTTCTTCCAAGACAATGAATTGATTTTGCTATTGTTTTGGTTTTGGTCGTGGTAATGGTGGTAGATCATCCATTTTTTATCCAGGAAGTACTTCAACAACCATCCTTGTTAGGTAAAGGACCTTCTCCTGGTTCTTCTTCCTCTACTTCTTCTTCACCTGCTGTTAGAGTTCAATCAGGATTTCCACCAACAACATCTTTACCACCACCTGGATTTTCATCTCCCCTCAATTTACCTATACCGTTTTGTCAAATTTGTGGTAAACATGGTCACACTGCTCTAGAATGCAGCAACAGACTCAACTTTGCTTATCAAAGCCCTCACACACCACATCATCTTAGTGCAATGTTAGTTTAAACAAATATTTTGGGCAGCAATCCTTGGTATGCAGATACAGGTGCAAATAATCACATCACTGCTGAGCTGCTACAACTTATGAAGGTCTTGAAGAAATTCAAGCTGCCAATGGAGAAGGTATGAGTATTACTCACACAAGTTTCTCTTTGAAATCTACTCCAAATCATACATTTAAACTTAATAATATCCTTCTTGTTCCAAATGCATCACAAAACCTTCTATCAGTCCACAAATTCACTTCAGATAATCATTGTTCCATGACATTTGATTCTTCTGGTTTTATTATTTATTCACTGGGAAGATACTTTTGGAAGGGAATTCTACACAATCACAAACAAGGCTGACTCGACCAAATCAAACCTATAGAATCTAGCAAACAAAAAGCATGATGGCTCCACTTAGATTGTTTTCTAGACCAGCTTCTATTCCTTCGAAAAGGAATTCGTTACAATTTGAGCACACCCCTCTGGATTCAATCCGAGCTAATGTAAGTTGAATCGAGGCGAGGGAAGCTCAGTGGAGCTTTGATACCCAAGGCCTCACCGCTATCACAAGGCGGCGCAGTCATACATTCAACTCACAGAAACCATCATGAACTTTGAAGTGTGCTTAAAGAGCAACCAATATTTTTCGAACGAGTTTCCTATTAAGCTCGTTACCCTATCGGTCTCGTTCTATTCCAAATTTTAAAGCTTAGGTTCACGTTCGGTTTTGTTTTCCTAAGACGGGCAAGAAGGAAACGGTGATGAAATCCGAGTCCTTATCTTGATTTGGCCAGGCCTTGCCCTTTACTAGGAAATTAAAAACAATCCAAATTCGTCCTCAATCAATGAATCACCTTAAGGAATACAGTAACTCGCTTACAGGAGATTCGCGAGTGTTTCGATGGACTTACCTCCCGTACCAGACGGGGGATGAACCATTGAAGTCGACTCGGGCCACGACTCCTATGTCATGTACGAACCCGAGGGGCCGAGACGATATCGTAATCGTCGTCCTTCCCTGCAAAAAATTTGTATTTAAGGATACCCTTCCGTAGGGTTTAAAATTAAAATAAATTGTCCAAAGTCCAGAGTAAAGTCCAAATAAAAAGTCCAAAAATTATGAAAAATAAAGCCTATTTACAAATTCTAAAATAAAAATAAAAATAAAAGCTATATACAAAAAAAAATAATAAAAAAAATTAAATCCTAAAAAAATATTATGTCCTTTTTTTTCTTCTCTTTTAGCTTTTTGTTCCCAAGTCCTTAGTATTCCACTTCAAACCTGTAAATCAAAGACACAAAAAGAAACGTAAAAAGTAACAAATAATAGTAAAAAAAAAATAAACCTAAAAACAAATTTATAAACAAGTCCGCGTCGGCGCCGCCATTTTGTTGAAGTATTTCGATTGCGGTAAATAAGAGTTCGATGCTCGGACTTGAAAAGATTTTTAAAACAAAAATATATACACAATATTTGTCACAAGATCAAGAGATACTGGGACCCAGGATTTCACCAATTCTTATACTCATGCGATTCAATTATTAATTCTAGACAATTAAAGCTTATATTGATAACAAATATCGACTCTTACTTTGCCAAAAAAAGATTTTGTAAGTATTATATGTAAATAATAAGCATGATGCATCAAGAATTTCATGGATTAAGCATACATCATCAGACAAAATCACAAATAATCAATAAAAATCATAATTCCATTCATAATAGTGCAAACAGTCATAAAAGAATTAAATAAAAATTACTCATGCATAAAGAATGGTTTCTTCCATCATCCCAGTATTGGGGTTTAGATATTCATATTAATCATACACTCAAAATATTAATTCAAAGATCAAAGTGTGATTAAAAGAGTCAAAAGTTATAAAACAGTGGTTTTGACCCACAAATTACGTCCAGAAAGAAACGATACCAGGGAGCTGCAGTAAAACAACGACACTCCGCTGCTACTGTTGACGCTGCAGAAAATAAGACTGCTCTGCGCAGTCCGTTCTTCGTGTTCTTCAAGGTCCTCTAATGGCAGCAACAGCAGCATGTGTGAATTGATGTTAATCCTTCTTCTTCGCTCCTCTGCGTCCCAAACCTTCCCCAAACTCTTGATAACCTTTCGAAGACTCAAAGCAACCTCTTTTATACACAACAGGACTAACAAATCTTCACGAAACCTTTTGGTTTATCTCTTTTTTTCTTTGGCAGCAAGTCACGATAATTTTCTGTGTGCGGCTTCTGTTGATTCCGTACTCTTCCCAAACTCTTTATAGGATATAGTAGAATCTATATGAAGGTATATCTACACTTTATTCACGCTGGGACTCCAAGTTCGACTTCAAACAGGACCCGATATCACATCCTTCCCTGTTTAGCTCTCTTCTCCTTTCACGGCTTGTTCATCCCAAGTTACTCGATCCAAACACATTCACGGACCCTGTTTAGCTCTAGGAAGCCCATCCCAACAATTCCCAGTGATTGAATCACTGTAAAACTCTTCAAAAATTCTAACCCTGCATCCTTTCCAGCGCTAACATCTTGCACCCTTCCAGCGCCATCTTTTCGCTCCACAGCCATCCAAAGTCCAGCGCCGTCTTCTCCGCTCCACAACCATCCAAAGCAGCGCCGTCCTCACCCTTCGAAACAGCACCATGGATCCATCACTTCGTGATAAAAACCGCACCATCTCTGCACGATACACCTACGATCACCAGAACCAGAGCCGCTTCCGCCACCCCAACGTTTCTTCAAGTATGACAGCTCCAACCGTCACCAGAGCCGCTGCTACTCCACCATTAAGGCAAGAGACTGGAGGAGCCGGAAGAAGTCGACCTCCTTTTACCACTGATGATGGAAAGACAAAAGGTTCTCGTAAGGCTCAGACAGACGTGTCTATAACTCAGAAAGAGATACCTATTTCCTCAAGACACTGACGGAGCGGCCACCATAAGAGTCACGTCAACCCAAGAGGGAGATGACAAGGAATACTTTTAACATCCGACACAGTCACTTCAGCAGGACATGCGTTTATAGATGAAGAGGCTCGCTTTGCTATTGAATGCCCAGTACAAGGGAATCATCAATCCAATTTCATCATACGTAAAGATCAGGAACGACTTATACAAAATCGAGGCAAAGGAAATCAGCAACCCTACTGAGTTCACAGAGACCCTCATCCCATCAGGAGCTGCATGATTTCTGGGGACTACCCACAAAATCGTGCAGTCTATGATGAAACATTTATGTGAGATTCTATGTTTATCCAAGGAGTAGCGTCAAGACATATTTGCATACCTCAACCGCACTGCATCACGAAAGCAGCTGTTTCCAGCCAGGGAAGCCGTTCCCAAACCCCAACCTCTCTTGGAAAGCACGATTGATAGATGGAACTGGGGACTCCTAAAAACTGTTCGTTTGAAGGGTGTCCAGTTTGACAACACGCTGATTGACGCAACCACTCCGCTTCAACGTCCTTCAGCAGCGTCTTCGCTTCAATGTTTGCTCCAGCAGCCGCTCCGCTTCAACGTCCTCCAGCAGCGGCTCCACTTCAACGTCCTCCAGCAGCCGCTCCGCATCAACGTCCTCCAACAGTGGCTCCACTTCAACGTCCTCCAGCAGCGGCTCCGCTTCAACTTTCACTCCGGCAGCCGCTCCGCTTCAACATTCACTCCAGCAGCCTCTCCGCTTCAGCGTTCTCTCCATAAGCTTCTCCAGGATCCGAAGTCAAAGCTTCAGCGTTTTGCTCCTTAAGTTTCAACGTCCTCTCCAAGAGCCGAAGCCGCTTCAACGCCGCTCCGTCCTGCCAAAGATCGTACCGTGGCCTCCACTCCTTCCTGCAAAGGGTCGTGCGACAACACTCCCTATGTCAAGGATCATGATCGCATCCAGCCAATCTTCGTAGTCATTTCCACCTTTTGATCCATCCCGCAAAAACTCGTGATCATGGAAAGTTTGCTCGCTTACGCATCCAGCCAATACTTTTACTTCCATAGATGCCCATACAATTCCAGCCAAGCTACTTTGTTCCCACGACAATGTAGTCTCTTCTGATTACATCTGCTACCAAGAAATGTTGCTGCTCATTTGTCGATGCTAGCCAGAGCTCCACCGCAGCAGTAATCACTACAAAGATCTATACAGAATCCCTTCACTGTCAAAGCTCAGAAGACACGGTCAACCAAAAGGCCATAGCCACAACAAGGTCATATACCCTTCAAGGGTGTAGCACAAGAATATCATCACCTCTCTGTCTAGAAGACGCCTTCAACACTTTACGAGACCGCAGTGGATCCTAAGCCTGCTCAGAGGAAAACAGCTTCAGAAACTAAAGAAAAATGCGACTGGGAGCAGTCCATCCCGGCGATTATTAAAGACTCATGAGATAACTCCAGAGACGCGGCTGAAACATTTTCTTGAAGAAACAGAGGGAGCCACGATAAAAAACATAACTCTTTCATATCTACCTCTTCACTATCCAGAATATTTCGTCTATGTGATATCCTGAGCATCCCAGCGTCACATCCAGAAGAGTACAATAAGCTTGTATCAACATCATCATTGCCGAAGTTTTCACCCCCCTGAAAGTATGTTACACATGGGTACTACCAGCATGAGACGCTTTGACCCCCCCCCCCCCCCCCCCCCCCCCCCCCCCCCCCCCCCCCCACCCCCCCCCCCCCCCCCCCCCCCTCAACCTGGTTATTTTCTGATTTCAACATCATCACTGCCGAAGTTTTACGAGCCGCAGGAATTTCTCAACACGAAGCCGTACATGTGCATCGAACACTCCAAAAGCACGCCACAAAGATACATTCACATATTCGGCCATGCCATCGGATCTAACAGAAATATAACTTGGGACTGCTCACCGCATCCCATTCCATACGATAGTCCAAGATTCAGAAGCTGGTTCGAAGAATGTCTCTTGGAACAAAGTCCTTGAAGACTTGATAACAGCACATCGGCAACAAAATATCTCCCAACTCATCTGTTTTATCCTGTGGCTTCGGAAGATTTCTACCATACAATCATCCACAGCATATCATCATCGCGATCAGAAGGTCCAGACACTGAACAACCTAAATTCAAGGATGGACCGACAATGCAACCACAATCTCCAAGGTTAGCCCTGACATGATCGTTGCCGAGCATATTTATCTTTTGTAGAGTAGACTTTAGGTTTGAAAATACCTGCTTTGGACCTTGTAATCATTGAATGAGTGTTAATACCAACTTCAGTAGCAGTTATGGATGCATTATCAACTTCAGTAGAAGTACATGAAGGAGTGGCATGAACTGTTGATGGAGCAAGACTATCTGTAGAAGCATTTAATGAAGTATTACCAGCTGCAGTTGCATTTATGGAAGTCACTTCAGCCACATTTGATGAACGAAGCTCAGCTGATGAAGGAGAATGTGACAAAGCTGAAGAAACTTTGAGAGGAAAATTGTCTTCTTGAAAAGTTACATGTCTTGAGACATATACTTTACCAGTAGCAACATCAAGACATCTATAGCCTTTATGATAATTACTATATCCAATGAAAATACAAGAAATGCTTCTAGGTTGAAGTTTGTTGGTGGTGTAAGGTCTTAACCAAGGAAAACATTGATAACCAAAAGATCTTAAGAAGGTATAGTCTGGTGCTCTATGAAACAAAACTTCATATGGTGATTTAAAACCAATGGACTTAGTAGGCAGTCTGTTAATTGTGTAGTTTGCTGTAGAGAAAGCTTCAAACCAAAATTTAGCTGAAATACCTGATTGAATAAGATAAGTTCTGCCAATATATACCAAGTTCCTGTGTTTTAGATTCAGCTACTCCACTTTTCTCAGGAGTATGTGGGCATGAAATTTCATGATTAATGCCACAATTAGCTAGAAATGAAGTAAGCTCAGTATGTAGAAATTCTCCTCAACCGATGCTGCAAATGTTTTCCCACATAGGTTTTGAACTGATAAAACACCTTTCTGAAATCAGACTTTGTAGAAAAAGGATAAATCCAGCAAAACTTAGAGTAATCATCAATTATATTGACATAGTAGCTGTATCCAGAAATGGATTTTATAGGACTAGGACCCCACAAATCAAAGTGTAACAACTCAAGTGGTTTGGTACTACAATGAGAGGATATAATAAATGGTATATAGTGGCTTATGCCTAATTGACAATCACTACAAAAGATAGGTGACTTAAGCATATTTGGTAAATCCAAAGATCTGCAAACTAACTTCATGGTTTGATAAGATGGATGAGCAAGTCTCTTGTGCCATACATCAGTGGAGATAGTTGAAACACCAGAGAGTGCTTTATTTAGGGTAGAATGATGAATGAACTGAAGTGGATATAGTCCATTACTGTGAGCCCAATTATTTTTTTAGGATTTAATTTTTTTATTATTTTTTTTTGTATATAGCTTTTATTTTTATTTTTATTTTAGAATTTGTAAATAGGCTTTATTTTTCATAATTTTTGGACTTTTTATTTGGACTTTACTCTGGACTTTGGACAATTTATTTTAATTTTAAACCCTACGGAAGGGTATCCTTAAATACAAATTTTTTGCAGGGAAGGACGACGATTACGATATCGTCTCGGCCCCTCGGGTTCGTACATGACATAGGAGTCGTGGCCCGAGTCGACTTCAATGGTTCATCCCCCGTATGGTACGGGAGGTAAGTCCATCGAAACACTCGCGAATCTCCTGTAAGCGAGTTACTGTATTCCTTAAGGTGATTCATTGATTGAGGACGAATTTGGATTGTTTTTAATTTCCTAGTAAAGGGCAAGGCCTGGCCAAATCAAGATAAGGACTCGGATTTCATCACCGTTTCCTTCTTGCCCGTCTTAGGAAAACAAAACCGAACGTGAACCTAAGCTTTAAAATTTGGAATAGAACGAGACCGATAGGGTAACGAGCTTAATAGGAAACTCGTTCGAAAAATATTGGTTGCTCTTTAAGCACACTTCAAAGTTCATGATGGTTTCTGTGAGTTGAATGTATGACTGCGCCGCCTTGTGATAGCGGTGAGGCCTTGGGTATCAAAGCTCCACTGAGCTTCCCTCGCCTCGATTCAACTTACATTAGCTCGGATTGAATCCAGAGGGGTGTGCTCAAATTGTAACGAATTCCTTTTCGAAGGAATAGAAGCTGGTCTAGAAAACAATCTAAGTGGAGCCATCATGCTTTTTGTTTGCTAGATTCTATAGGTTTGATTTGGTCGAGTCAGCCTTGTTTGTGATTGTGTAGAATTCCCTTGCAATTAAGAATGTCGAACTGGTATGGACTATATCCACTTTATTTAAGGTAGAATTCCTTGTTTGTGATTATTATTTATTCACTGGGAAGATACTTTTAGAAGCCAATACAATGATTATCGACCTGAATTTGAATATGGACATCATCCTTTTTATGACCATGTTGGGAATAGTGGTTGGGAACGCCATCCTTTGGAAGGATATGGGTCATACCCTGGTGAGCCCAATTACTATCTACACATGCATCAGTCTTACGAGCAAGAAGATTATAGTACTAGTTCTTCGTCTCTAGAGGATACAATCAAACTATTGAAAAGTAGTCCTTTTTATGATCCCTCTGTTCCTATTCCTCCTTTAGAAGAGTCCCTCAGGGAGTTAGCTGAGTCGACGCGTAAGTTAGCTGAGATGAATAGTGTAATTGTAGACGAAAGAAATACAATAATGAGTGAACTTTCTATAGAGGAATCCCTCAAGTGGATGGCTGAGACGAACGAAAGACTTGCTCAAAATAATCTTACTTTCCAATACAGTGTTTCCAATAATACCCTTGAAACTGAGGATAGTAATTTGCATAATCAAGATGCCGAGGTTAGAATTGGTAACACTACTTTTTTAGATGAGGTTCAACCATTTTCATGTTATTATGATGATTATGATGAGGATAGTGCTGATGAAGAATTTGACACATATAAGCATAGTGATCAGGAATCTGTTACTCCAATTGAGATTTACAATGATACTACTATTTCTAGTTCAAATCCAAATAATTTTAATAATTATTCACATATTCAAAAGGACGAGGATTTGATTAGAGATACCCCCGTTTTAGATGATGTAGTATGTCCTGTTTACGAATCCGATAAAGGTTTAGAGGAACCGGTTTATCTTGAGACTACTGTTTTCGAGTCGAACGATTTAGAAACTGTAATCGATGATGGTTTCGAGGAACGGTTTTATCCTGAGAATACTGTTTTAGAGTCGTACGATTTAGAAACAATAGTCTTAGATTAACTCGTAGAGACTAATGAGGATGAACCTGACTTAGAAGAATCAATTGCCCATTTTCAGGAATCTGATGACCTAGAAATTAGGGAGATTGTGACTAGTCTAACTAGAGACACTGAAAACTCTAAGTTTGGGGGTGATTATCATTCTCCATATGCTTTAACTCTTAGAAAGGTCCCTCACTTGGGACTTGACATCAATGCCTCAACCATCATACAAGATTATCTTCATACTCGCTCCCCCGAACCTCATAATATCCATAAGGAATTTCTGTCGTTAGAAACCCATCCTCTGGTTGATGTGGATTACCCAGGATATGATACCCAGATCGATTTTGTTTTCCCACCAAATAGTTTTCTTCCAAATGTGGGAACGTTTGTATTTAAAATGAGTCGAATATTAAGTTCTGAGACTAAGCCTAAGTACTTTAGGTTAATAGAATCGACACATTTTCCTAAGAATGACCACTACTCTCACTGTGGTCAATTATGTAAGTCAAACCTGATTGACTTAGAGGATCCTCAGTTATTTAGGTTATTATTTTGTGATTCTAAATTCTTATTTGAGTTTTTCCAGACTCTAAGACCTAATAATTTGGATCCAACCTATGAGGAAATGCATCCGAGGAAAATATTCTATTTAGACCCTTTCATAGAACCTGAACCTGAACCGCAATTAGCGATATTTATCAGGAAACTAGGTAAGGGCATGCTAGTCTTGTCCATTTTCTTGGTTCACTGTAGTTTCCTTTTGTCAGCTCTTTTTGGTTTTGAAGACCCACAGTTATTTCGACTGTTACTGTATGATTCGAGGTGACTAATCTTTCCTAAGTCTGGCTGAAGACATTAAAATTAATGACTTCGAGGTAACCCAATCTCATGCAACACGGTAATATCTTTCCTTATCTCTTTTGCTTCAAATGGTAACGGTTTCTCCTTGTTCATGCTTTTAATTTCATCTTTAGAACATTGAGGACAATGTTAGGTTTAAGTTTGGGGGTATGGGAGAAACTTTTTAGTTGCAGTATGAATAAATAAACTCCAGAGCTTAGAAATTTATTCCTATTTAGGATTGCACTAACTAATCTAAGTGGATGGAAGCATTTTGATCGTAGGAGTTGAGGAACCAATCTGATTAGATGGAAACATCTAGAAGAGTCTATTCATAAAAGCACAGAGCTCAAGTGTTAGAAATAACATGATAGTTTCACCATATCTCGTTGAGTCCTTTTCACTTCTATTTTTATTTTATTTTATTTTGTTTTTAAACTATGTTTCTCTAAGTGATTAGGTGGGGCCCACGATTCAAGTTGTTACCAATGCTAGGGTGAATTAGAGTGATTGAGATACCAAAAAAAAAATGGTAGTTACCAAAAAGTTGAAAAAAAAAATATTATGAAAAGAAAAACAAAGAATTTTTTTTTTGAGACCAGACCATTTGACCAAAAGGAACAAATTCAATAAAGTCGACCACTGGTACCCTTGTATATGCCAGTTGTGTTGACCTAGAGTTAGGTTATCGACCACTGGTTCCCTTGTATATGCCAGTGTGTTGATATTAGTCAGACTAATATCTCAATCCATTAGGATAGGTTCATTTTGGCGGAGGCCTTCAGACAGATATGGGAAACGCCGTTCACTTAGTAAACATCAAAACCATCTATGTTTTTTTATATCCATCTTCTTGATTTATCCATGTGATTAGTTTTGACTCCGGATATTGATGTCCGTAGTGCAACTATTTGAGTAGAGCTCTGTCACTTTATATGAATTTTAGTATGCTTGAGTGCAAACTCGTGTACAACAATTGGAATTTCGCATCAGGGTACTTCTTCCTGTAGTCAATAAGTATGCCAACCAAGGAGATTCTTTAGTGCCTTCCAAGGTTCTGCGTAGATAGCTAAGGTTTGGAGTAAAGGTTTTGTGGGTATATCTCTTGTAAGCCCTCCCGAGACTATAACTCGGCCACTAGGGCCACCTAGGGGTTTAAAGGCTTATTGCATACGCTAAATGCAATCGACGATGCCTGCGACAATGAGTTAGGATTTTATTTTGTAGTTTTGATTTGCTCGGGACTAGCAAATAATAAGTTTGGGGGTATTTGATATACGCATTTATGAGTCTAATATATCTCATTTGTATATATTGTTAGTGCTCGATTTTATACTTATTTGGCTATTTTATCTCTTTGTAGGTGTTTTTGGAGAAATAAGCTTTTGGAGCGAAATTGGCTCGAAAAGTTGTTAAAGGCACCAGGGAGGACATTTGCTATCCGGACTCTCGCTTTGGATAAGGGGTAACCCATTTCTAGGCATGTGCTAAAGGGACACCGAGACTGGATAGGGGGAGGTCACCTTCTTCACGTTTCAAATTAGAAATTCTGGCGGGAAAAGAAGCTTTCTCGCCTGGCAGTTAGGGTTAGAATTTTTTAAGAGTTTTACAGTGATTCAATCACTGGGAATTGTTGGGATGGGCTTCCTAGAGCTAAACAGGGTCCGTGAATGTGTTTGGATCGAGTAATTTGGGTTGAACAAGCCGTGAAAGGGGAAGAGCTAAACAGGGAAGGATGTGATATCGGGTCCTGTTTGAAGTCGAACTTGGAGTCCCAACGTGACTAAAGTGTAGATATACCTTCATATAGATTCTACTATATCCTATAAAGAGTTTGGGAAGAGTACGGAATCAACAGAAGCCGCACATAGAAAATTATCGTGACTTGCTGCCAAAGAAAAAAAGAGATAAACCAAAAGGTTTCGTGAAGATTTGTTGGTCCTGTTGTGTATAAAAGAGGTTGCTTCGAGTCTTAGAAAGGTTATCAAGATTTTGGGGAAGGTTTGGGACGCAGAGGAGCGAAGAAGAAGGATTAACAGCAATTCACACATGCTGCTGCTGCTGCCATTAGAGGACCTTGAAGAACACGAAGAACGGACTGCGCAAAGCAGTCTTATTTTCTGCAGCGTCAACAGCAGTAGCGGAGTGTCGTTGTTTTACTGCAGCTCCCTGGTATCGTTTCTTTCTGGACGTAATTTGTGGGTCACAAAACCACTGTTTTATAACTTTTGACTCTTTTAATCACACTTTGATCTTTGAATTAATATTTTGAGTGTATGATTAATATAAATAGCTAAACCCCAATACTGGGATGATGGAAGAAACCATTATGCATGAGTAATTTTTATCTAATTCTTTTATGACTATTTGCACTATTATGAATGGAATTATGATTTTTATTGATTATTTGTGATTTTGTCTGATGATGTATGCTTAATCCATGAAATTCTTGATGCATCATGCTTATGATTTACATATAATACTTACAAAATCTATTTTTGGCAAAGTAAGATTCGATATTTGTTATCAATATAAGCTTTAATTGTCTAGAATTAATAATTGAATCGCATGAGTATAAGAATTGGTGAAATCCTGGGTCCCAGTATCTCTTGATCCTGTGACAAATATTGTGTATATATTTTTGTTTTAAAAATCTTTTCAAGTCAGAGCATCGAACTCTTATTTACCGCAATCGAAATACTTCAACAAAATGGCGGCGCCGACGCGGACTTGTTTATAGATTTGTTTTTAGGTTTATTTTTTTTTACTATTATTTATTACTTTTTACGTTTCTTTTTGTGTCTTTGATTTACAGGTTTGAAGTGGAATACTAAGGACTTGGGAACAAAAAGCTAAAAGAGAAGAAAAAAAAGGACATAATATTTTTTTAGGATTTAATTTTTTTTATTATTTTTTTTTGTATATAGCTTTTATTTTTATTTTTATTTTAGAATTTGTAAATAGGCTTTATTTTTCATAATTTTTGGACTTTTTATTTGGACTTTACTCTGGACTTTGGACAATTTATTTTAATTTTAAACCCTACGGAAGGGTATCCTTAAATACAAATTTTTTGCAGGGAAGGACGACGATTACGATATCGTCTCGGCCCCTCGGGTTCGTACATGACATAGGAGTCGTGGCCCGAGTCGACTTCAACGGTTCATCCCCCGTCTGGTACGGGAGGTAAGTCCATCGAAACACTCGCGAATCTCCTGTAAGCGAGTTACTGTATTCCTTAAGGTGATTCATTGATTGAGGACGAATTTGGATTGTTTTTAATTTCCTAGTAAAGGGCAAGGCCTGGCCAAATCAAGATAAGGACTCGGATTTCATCACCGTTTCCTTCTTGCCCGTCTTAGGAAAACAAAACCGAACGTGAACCTAAGCTTTAAAATTTGGAATAGAACGAGACCGATAGGGTAACGAGCTTAATAGGAAACTCGTTCGAAAAATATTGGTTGCTCTTTAAGCACACTTCAAAGTTCATGATGGTTTCTGTGAGTTGAATGTATGACTGCGCCGCCTTGTGATAGCGGTGAGGCCTTGGGTATCAAAGCTCCACTGAGCTTCCCTCGCCTCGATTCAACTTACATTAGCTCGGATTGAATCCAGAGGGGTGCTCAAATTGTAACGAATTCATTTTCGAAGGAATAGAAGCTGGTCTAGAAAACAATCTAAGTGGAGCCATCATGCTTTTTGTTTGCTAGATTCTATAGGTTTGATTTGGTCGAGTCAGCCTTGTTTGTGATTGTGTAGAATTCCCTTGCAATTAAGAATGTCGAACTGGTATGATAGAAGCCAATACAATGATTATCGACCTGAATTTGAATATGGACATCATCCTTTTTATGACCATGTTGGGAATAGTGGTTGGGAACGCCATCCTTTGGAAGGATATGGGTCATACCCTGGTGAGCCCAATTACTATCTACACATGCATCAGTCTTACGAGCAAGAAGATTATAGTACTAGTTCTTCGTCTCTAGAGGATACAATCAAACTATTGAAAAGTAGTCCTTTTTTATCCCTCTGTTCCTATTCCTCCTTTAGAAGAGTCCCTCAGGGAGTTAGCTGAGTCGACGCGTAAGTTAGCTGATGATAATGTAATTGTATACGAAAGAACTACAATAATGAGTGAACTTTCTATAGAGGAATCCCTCAAGTGGATGGCTGAGACGAACGAAAGACTTGCTCAAAATAATCTTACTTTCCAATACAGTGTTTCCAATAATACCCTTGAAACTGAGGATAGTAATTTGCATAATCAAGATGCCGAGGTTAGAATTGGTAACACTACTTTTTTAGATGAGGTTCAACCATTTTCATGTTATTATGATGATTATGATGAGGATAGTGCTGATGAAGAATTTGACACATATAAGCATAGTGATCAGGAATCTGTTACTCCAATTGAGATTTACAATGATACTACTATTTCTAGTTCAAATCCAAATAATTTTAATAATTATTCACATATTCAAAAGGACGAGGATTTGATTAGAGATACCCCCGTTTTAGATGATGTAGTATGTCCTGTTTACGAATCCGATAAAGGTTTAGAGGAACCGGTTTATCTTGAGACTACTGTTTTCGAGTCGAACGATTTAGAAACTGTAATCGATGATGGTTTCGAGGAACGGTTTTATCCTGAGAATACTGTTTTAGAGTCGTACGATTTAGAAACAATAGTCTTAGATTAACTCGTAGAGACTAATGAGGATGAACCTGACTTAGAAGAATCAATTGCCCATTTTCAGGAATCTGATGACCTAGAAATTAGGGAGATTGTGACTAGTCTAACTAGAGACACTGAAAACTCTAAGTTTGGGGGTGATTATCATTCTCCATATGCTTTAACTCTTAGAAAGGTCCCTCACTTGGGACTTGACATCAATGCCTCAACCATCATACAAGATTATCTTCATACTCGCTCCCCGAACCTCATAATATCCATAAGGAATTTCTGTCGTTAGAAACCCATCCTCTGGTTGATGTGGATTACCCAGGATATGATACCCAGATCGATTTTGTTTTCCCACCAAATAGTTTTCTTCCAAATGTGGGAACGTTTGTATTTAAAATGAGTCGAATATTAAGTTCTGAGACTAAGCCTAAGTACTTTAGGTTAATAGAATCGACACATTTTCCTAAGAATGACCACTACTCTCACTGTGGTCAATTATGTAAGTCAAACCTGATTGACTTAGAGGATCCTCAGTTATTTAGGTTATTATTTTGTGATTCTAAATTCTTATTTGAGTTTTTCCAGACTCTAAGACCTAATAATTTGGATCCAACCTATGAGGAAATGCATCCGAGGAAAATATTCTATTTAGACCCTTTCATAGAACCTGAACCTGAACCGCAATTAGCGATATTATCAGGAAACTAGGTAAGGGCATGCTAGTCTTGTCCATTTTCTTGGTTCACTGTAGTTTCCTTTTGTCAGCTCTTTTTGGTTTTGAAGACCCACAGTTATTTCGACTGTTACTGTATGATTCGAGGTGACTAATCTTTCCTAAGTCTGGCTGAAGACATTAAAATTAGCACTTCTTGGGAGGTAACCCAATCTCATGCAACACGGTAATATCTTTCCTTATCTCTTTTGCTTCAAATGGTAACGGTTTCTCCTTGTTCATGCTTTTAATTTCATCTTTAGAACATTGAGGACAATGTTAGGTTTAAGTTTGGGGGTATGGGAGAAACTTTTTAGTTGCAGTATGAATAAATAAACTCCAGAGCTTAGAAATTTATTCCTATTTAGGATTGCACTAACTAATCTAAGTGGATGGAAGCATTTTGATCGTAGGAGTTGAGGAACCAATCTGATTAGATGGAAACATCTAGAAGAGTCTATTCATAAAAGCACAGAGCTCAAGTGTTAGAAATAACATGATAGTTTCACCATATCTCGTTGAGTCCTTTTCACTTCTATTTTTATTTTATTTATTTGTTTTTAAACTATGTTTCTCTAAGTGATTAGGTGGGGCCCACGATTCAAGTTGTTACCAATGCTAGGGTGAATTAGAGTGATTGAGATACCAAAAAAAAAATGGTAGTTACCAAAAAGTTGAAAAAAAAATATTATGAAAAGAAAAACAAAGAATTTTTTTTTTGAGACCAGACCATTTGACCAAAAGGAACAAATTCAATAAAGTCGACCACTGGTACCCTTGTATATGCCAGTTGTGTTGACCTAGAGTTAGGTTATCGACCACTGGTTCCCTTGTATATGCCAGTGTGTTGATATTAGTCAGACTAATATCTCAATCCATTAGGATAGGTTCATTTTGGCGGAGGCCTTCAGACAGATATGGGAAACGCCGTTCACTTAGTAAACATCAAAACCATCTATGTTTTTTATATCCATCTTCTTGATTTATCCATGTGATTAGTTTTGACTCCGGATATTGATGTCCGTAGTGCAACTATTTGAGTAGAGCTCTGTCACTTTATATGAATTTTAGTATGCTTGAGTGCAAACTCGTGTACAACAATTGGAATTTCGCATCAGGGTACTTCTTCCTGTAGTCAATAAGTATGCCAACCAAGGAGATTCTTTAGTGCCTTCCAAGGTTCTGCGTAGATAGCTAAGGTTTGGAGTAAAGGTTTTGTGGGTATATCTCTTGTAAGCCCTCCCGAGACTATAACTCGGCCACTAGGGCCACCTAGGGGTTTAAAGGCTTATTGCATACGCTAAATGCAATCGACGATGCCTGCGACAATGAGTTAGGATTTTATTTTGTAGTTTTGATTTGCTCGGGACTAGCAAATAATAAGTTTGGGGGTATTTGATATACGCATTTATGAGTCTAATATATCTCATTTGTATATTGTTAGTGCTCGATTTATACTTATTTGGCTATTTTATCTCTTTGTAGGTGTTTTTGGAGAAATAAGCTTTTGGAGCGAAATTGGCTCGAAAAGTTGTTAAAGGCACCAGGGAGGACATTTGCTATCCGGACTCTCGCTTTGGATAAGGGGTAACCCATTTCTAGGCATGTGCTAAAGGGACACCGAGACTGGATAGGGGGAGGTCACCTTCTTCACGTTTCAAATTAGAAATTCTGGCGGGAAAAGAAGCTTTCTCGCCTGGCAGTTAGGGTTAGAATTTTTTAAGAGTTTTACAGTGATTCAATCACTGGGAATTGTTGGGATGGGCTTCCTAGAGCTAAACAGGGTCCGTGAATGTGTTTGGATCGAGTAATTTGGGTTGAACAAGCCGTGAAAGGGGAAGAGAGCTAAACAGGGAAGGATGTGATATCGGGTCCTGTTTGAAGTCGAACTTGGAGTCCCAACGTGACTAAAGTGTAGATATACCTTCATATAGATTCTACTATATCCTATAAAGAGTTTGGGAAGAGTACGGAATCAACAGAAGCCGCACATAGAAAATTATCGTGACTTGCTGCCAAAGAAAAAAAGAGATAAACCAAAAGGTTTCGTGAAGATTTGTTGGTCCTGTTGTGTATAAAAGAGGTTGCTTCGAGTCTTAGAAAGGTTATCAAGATTTTGGGGAAGGTTTGGGACGCAGAGGAGCGAAGAAGAAGGATTAACAGCAATTCACACATGCTGCTGCTGCTGCCATTAGAGGACCTTGAAGAACACGAAGAACGGACTGCGCAGAGCAGTCTTATTTTCTGCAGCGTCAACAGCAGTAGCGGAGTGTCGTTGTTTTACTGCAGCTCCCTGGTATCGTTTCTTTCTGGACGTAATTTGTGGGTCACAAAACCACTGTTTTATAACTTTTGACTCTTTTAATCACACTTTGATCTTTGAATTAATATTTTGAGTGTATGATTAATATAAATAGCTAAACCCCAATACTGGGATGATGGAAGAAACCATTATGCATGAGTAATTTTTATCTAATTCTTTTATGACTATTTGCACTATTATGAATGGAATTATGATTTTTATTGATTATTTGTGATTTTGTCTGATGATGTATGCTTAATCCATGAAATTCTTGATGCATCATGCTTATGATTTACATATAATACTTACAAAATCTATTTTTGGCAAAGTAAGATTCGATATTTGTTATCAATATAAGCTTTAATTGTCTAGAATTAATAATTGAATCGCATGAGTATAAGAATTGGTGAAATCCTGGGTCCCAGTATCTCTTGATCCTGTGACAAATATTGTGTATATATTTTTGTTTTAAAAATCTTTTCAAGTCAGAGCATCGAACTCTTATTTACCGCAATCGAAATACTTCAACAAAATGGCGGCGCCGACGCGGACTTGTTTATAGATTTGTTTATAGGTTTATTTTTTTTACTATTATTTGTTACTTTTTACGTTTCTTTTTGTGTCTTTGATTTACAGGTTTGAAGTGGAATACTAAGGACTTGGGAACAAAAAGCTAAAAGAGAAGAAAAAAAGGACATAATATTTTTTTAGAATTTAATTTTTTTTATTATTTTTTTTTGTATATAGCTTTTATTTTTATTTTTATTTTAGAATTTGTATATAGGCTTTATTTTTCATAATTTTTGGACTTTTTATTTGGACTTTACTCTGGACTTTGGACAATTTATTTTAATTTTAAACCCTACGGAAGGGTATCCTTAAATACAAATTTTTTGCAGGGAAGGACGACGATTACGATATCGTCTCGGCCCCTCGGGTTCGTACATGACATAGGAGTCGTGGCCCGAGTCGACTTCAACGGTTCATCCCCCGTCTGGTACGGGAGGTAAGTCCATCGAAACACTCGCGAATCTCCTGTAAGCGAGTTACTGTATTCCTTAAGGTGATTCATTGATTGAGGACGAATTTGGATTGTTTTTAATTTCCTAGTAAAGGGCAAGGCCTGGCCAAATCAAGATAAGGACTCGGATTTCATCACCGTTTCCTTCTTGCCCGTCTTAGGAAAACAAAACCGAACGTGAACCTAAGCTTTAAAATTTGGAATAGAACGAGACCGATAGGGTAACGAGCTTAATAGGAAACTCGTTCGAAAAATATTGGTTGCTCTTTAAGCACACTTCAAAGTTCATGATGGTTTCTGTGAGTTGAATGTATGACTGCGCCGCCTTGTGATAGCGGTGAGGCCTTGGGTATCAAAGCTCCACTGAGCTTCCCTCGCCTCGATTCAACTTACATTAGCTCGGATTGAATCCAGAGGGGTGTGCTCAAATTGTAACGAATTCATTTTCGAAGGAATAGAAGCTGGTCTAGAAAACAATCTAAGTGGAGCCATCATGCTTTTTGTTTGCTAGATTCTATAGGTTTGATTTGGTCGAGTCAGCCTTGTTTGTGATTGTGTAGAATTCCCTTGCAATTAAGAATGTCGAACTGGTATGATAGAAGCCAATACAATGATTATCGACCTGAATTTGAATATGGACATCATCCTTTTTATGACCATGTTGGGAATAGTGGTTGGGAACGCCATCCTTTGGAAGGATATGGGTCATACCCTGGTGAGCCCAATTACTATCTACACATGCATCAGTCTTACGAGCAAGAAGATTATAGTACTAGTTCTTCGTCTCTAGAGGATACAATCAAACTATTGAAAAGTAGTCCTTTTTATAATCCCTCTGTTCCTATTCCTCCTTTAGAAGAGTCCCTCAGGGAGTTAGCTGAGTCGACGCGTAAGTTAGCTGAGATGAATAATGTAATTGTATACGAAAGAACTACAATAATGAGTGAACTTTCTATAGAGGAATCCCTCAAGTGGATGGCTGAGACGAACGAAAGACTTGCTCAAAATAATCTTACTTTCCAATACAGTGTTTCCAATAATACCCTTGAAACTGAGGATAGTAATTTGCATAATCAAGATGCCGAGGTTAGAATTGGTAACACTACTTTTTTAGATGAGGTTCAACCATTTTCATGTTATTATGATGATTATGATGAGGATAGTGCTGATGAAGAATTTGACACATATAAGCATAGTGATCAGGAATCTGTTACTCCAATTGAGATTTACAATGATACTACTATTTCTAGTTCAAATCCAAATAATTTTAATAATTATTCACATATTCAAAAGGACGAGGATTTGATTAGAGATACCCCCGTTTTAGATGATGTAGTATGTCCTGTTTACGAATCCGATAAAGGTTTAGAGGAACCGGTTTATCTTGAGACTACTGTTTTCGAGTCGAACGATTTAGAAACTGTAATCGATGATGGTTTCGAGGAACGGTTTTATCCTGAGAATACTGTTTTAGAGTCGTACGATTTAGAAACAATAGTCTTAGATTAACTCGTAGAGACTAATGAGGATGAACCTGACTTAGAAGAATCAATTGCCCATTTTCAGGAATCTGATGACCTAGAAATTAGGGAGATTGTGACTAGTCTAACTAGAGACACTGAAAACTCTAAGTTTGGGGGTGATTATCATTCTCCATATGCTTTAACTCTTAGAAAGGTCCCTCACTTGGGACTTGACATCAATGCCTCAACCATCATACAAGATTATCTTCATACTCGCTCCCCCGAACCTCATAATATCCATAAGGAATTTCTGTCGTTAGAAACCCATCCTCTGGTTGATGTGGATTACCCAGGATATGATACCCAGATCGATTTTGTTTTCCCACCAAATAGTTTTCTTCCAAATGTGGGAACGTTTGTATTTAAAATGAGTCGAATATTAAGTTCTGAGACTAAGCCTAAGTACTTTAGGTTAATAGAATCGACACATTTTCCTAAGAATGACCACTACTCTCACTGTGGTCAATTATGTAAGTCAAACCTGATTGACTTAGAGGATCCTCAGTTATTTAGGTTATTATTTTGTGATTCTAAATTCTTATTTGAGTTTTTCCAGACTCTAAGACCTAATAATTTGGATCCAACCTATGAGGAAATGCATCCGAGGAAAATATTCTATTTAGACCCTTTCATAGAACCTGAACCTGAACCGCAATTAGCGATATTTATCAGGAAACTAGGTAAGGGCATGCTAGTCTTGTCCATTTTCTTGGTTCACTGTAGTTTCCTTTTGTCAGCTCTTTTTGGTTTTGAAGACCCACAGTTATTTCGACTGTTACTGTATGATTCGAGGTGACTAATCTTTCCTAAGTCTGGCTGAAGACATTAAAATTAGCACTTCTTGGGAGGTAACCCAATCTCATGCAACACGGTAATATCTTTCCTTATCTCTTTTGCTTCAAATGGTAACGGTTTCTCCTTGTTCATGCTTTTAATTTCATCTTTAGAACATTGAGGACAATGTTAGGTTTAAGTTTGGGGGTATGGGAGAAACTTTTTAGTTGCAGTATGAATAAATAAACTCCAGAGCTTAGAAATTTATTCCTATTTAGGATTGCACTAACTAATCTAAGTGGATGGAAGCATTTTGATCGTAGGAGTTGAGGAACCAATCTGATTAGATGGAAACATCTAGAAGAGTCTATTCATAAAAGCACAGAGCTCAAGTGTTAGAAATAACATGATAGTTTCACCATATCTCGTTGAGTCCTTTTCACTTCTATTTTTATTTTATTTTATTTTGTTTTTAAACTATGTTTCTCTAAGTGATTAGGTGGGGCCCACGATTCAAGTTGTTACCAATGCTAGGGTGAATTAGAGTGATTGAGATACCAAAAAAAAAATGGTAGTTACCAAAAAGTTGAAAAAAAAATATTATGAAAAGAAAAACAAAGAATTTTTTTTTTTGAGACCAGACCATTTGACCAAAAGGAACAAATTCAATAAAGTCGACCACTGGTACCCTTGTATATGCCAGTTGTGTTGACCTAGAGTTAGGTTATCGACCACTGGTTCCCTTGTATATGCCAGTGTGTTGATATTAGTCAGACTAATATCTCAATCCATTAGGATAGGTTCATTTTGGCGGAGGCCTTCAGACAGATATGGGAAACGCCGTTCACTTAGTAAACATCAAAACCATCTATGTTTTTCTATATCCATCTTCTTGATTTATCCATGTGATTAGTTTTGACTCCGGATATTGATGTCCGTAGTGCAACTATTTGAGTAGAGCTCTGTCACTTTATATGAATTTTAGTATGCTTGAGTGCAAACTCGTGTACAACAATTGGAATTTCGCATCAGGGTACTTCTTCCTGTAGTCAATAAGTATGCCAACCAAGGAGATTCTTTAGTGCCTTCCAAGGTTCTGCGTAGATAGCTAAGGTTTGGAGTAAAGGTTTTGTGGGTATATCTCTTGTAAGCCCTCCCGAGACTATAACTCGGCCACTAGGGCCACCTAGGGGTTTAAAGGCTTATTGCATACGCTAAATGCAATCGACGATGCCTGCGACAATGAGTTAGGATTTTATTTTGTAGTTTTGATTTGCTCGGGACTAGCAAATAATAAGTTTGGGGGTATTTGATATACGCATTTATGAGTCTAATATATCTCATTTGTATATTTGTTAGTGCTCGATTTTATACTTATTTGGCTATTTTATCTCTTTGTAGGTGTTTTTGGAGAAATAAGCTTTTGGAGCGAAATTGGCTCGAAAAGTTGTTAAAGGCACCAGGGAGGACATTTGCTATCCGGACTCTCGCTTTGGATAAGGGGTAACCCATTTCTAGGCATGTGCTAAAGGGACACCGAGACTGGATAGGGGGAGGTCACCTTCTTCACGTTTCAAATTAGAAATTCTGGCGGGAAAAGAAGCTTTCTCGCCTGGCAGTTAGGGTTAGAATTTTTTAAGAGTTTTACAGTGATTCAATCACTGGGAATTGTTGGGATGGGCTTCCTAGAGCTAAACAGGGTCCGTGAATGTGTTTGGATCGAGTAATTTGGGTTGAACAAGCCGTGAAAGGGGAAGAGAGCTAAACAGGGAAGGATGTATCGGGTCCTGTTTGAAGTCGAACTTGGAGTCCCAACGTGACTAAAGTGTAGATATACCTTCATATAGATTCTACTATATCCTATAAAGAGTTTGGGAAGAGTACGGAATCAACAGAAGCCGCACATAGAAAATTATCGTGACTTGCTGCCAAAGAAAAAAAGAGATAAACCAAAAGGTTTCGTGAAGATTTGTTGGTCCTGTTGTGTATAAAAGAGGTTGCTTCGAGTCTTAGAAAGGTTATCAAGATTTTGGGGAAGGTTTGGGACGCAGAGGAGCGAAGAAGAAGGATTAACAGCAATTCACACATGCTGCTGCTGCTGCCATTAGAGGACCTTGAAGAACACGAAGAACGGACTGCGCAAGCAGTCTTATTTTCTGCAGCGTCAACAGCAGTAGCGGAGTGTCGTTGTTTTACTGCAGCTCCCTGGTATCGTTTCTTTCTGGACGTAATTTGTGGGTCACAAAACCACTGTTTTATAACTTTTGACTCTTTTAATCACACTTTGATCTTTGAATTAATATTTTGAGTGTATGATTAATATAAATAGCTAAACCCCAATACTGGGATGATGGAAGAAACCATTATGCATGAGTAATTTTTATCTAATTCTTTTATGACTATTTGCACTATTATGAATGGAATTATGATTTTATTGATTATTTGTGATTTTGTCTGATGATGTATGCTTAATCCATGAAATTCTTGATGCATCATGCTTATGATTTACATATAATACTTACAAAATCTATTTTTGGCAAAGTAAGATTCGATATTTGTTATCAATATAAGCTTTAATTGTCTAGAATTAATAATTGAATCGCATGAGTATAAGAATTGGTGAAATCCTGGGTCCCAGTATCTCTTGATCCTGTGACAAATATTGTGTATATATTTTGTTTTAAAAATCTTTTCAAGTCAGAGCATCGAACTCTTATTTACCGCAATCGAAATACTTCAACAAAATGGCGGCGCCGACGCGGACTTGTTTATAGATTTGTTTTTAGGTTTATTTTTTTTACTATTATTTATTACTTTTTACGTTTCTTTTTGTGTCTTTGATTTACAGGTTTGAAGTGGAATACTAAGGACTTGGGAACAAAAAGCTAAAAGAGAAGAAAAAAAAGGACATAATATTTTTTAGGATTTAATTTTTTTATTATTTTTTTTTGTATATAGCTTTTATTTTTATTTTTATTTTAGAATTTGTAAATAGGCTTTATTTTTCATAATTTTTGGACTTTTTATTTGGACTTTACTCTGGACTTTGGACAATTTATTTTAATTTTAAACCCTACGGAAGGGTATCCTTAAATACAAATTTTTTGCAGGGAAGGACGACGATTACGATATCGTCTCGGCCCCTCGGGTTCGTACATGACATAGGAGTCGTGGCCCGAGTCGACTTCAACGGTTCATCCCCCGTCTGGTACGGGAGGTAAGTCCATCGAAACACTCGCGAATCTCCTGTAAGCGAGTTACTGTATTCCTTAAGGTGATTCATTGATTGAGGACGAATTTGGATTGTTTTTAATTTCCTAGTAAAGGGCAAGGCCTGGCCAAATCAAGATAAGGACTCGGATTTCATCACCGTTTCCTTCTTGCCCGTCTTAGGAAAACAAAACCGAACGTGAACCTAAGCTTTAAAATTTGGAATAGAACGAGACCGATAGGGTAACGAGCTTAATAGGAAACTCGTTCGAAAAATATTGGTTGCTCTTTAAGCACACTTCAAAGTTCATGATGGTTTCTGTGAGTTGAATGTATGACTGCGCCGCCTTGTGATAGCGGTGAGGCCTTGGGTATCAAAGCTCCACTGAGCTTCCCTCGCCTCGATTCAACTTACATTAGCTCGGATTGAATCCAGAGGGGTGTGCTCAAATTGTAACGAATTCATTTTCGAAGGAATAGAAGCTGGTCTAGAAAACAATCTAAGTGGAGCCATCATGCTTTTTGTTTGCTAGATTCTATAGGTTTGATTTGGTCGAGTCAGCCTTGTTTGTGATTGTGTAGAATTCCCTTGCAATTAAGAATGTCGAACTGGTATGATAGAAGCCAATACAATGATTATCGACCTGAATTTGAATATGGACATCATCCTTTTTATGACCATGTTGGGAATAGTGGTTGGGAACGCCATCCTTTGGAAGGATATGGGTCATACCCTGGTGAGCCCAATTACTATCTACACATGCATCAGTCTTACGAGCAAGAAGATTATAGTACTAGTTCTTCGTCTCTAGAGGATACAATCAAACTATTGAAAAGTAGTCCTTTTTATAATCCCTCTGTTCCTATTCCTCCTTTAGAAGAGTCCCTCAGGGAGTTAGCTGAGTCGACGCGTAAGTTAGCTGAGATGAATAATGTAATTGTATACGAAAGAACTACAATAATGAGTGAACTTTCTATAGAGGAATCCCTCAAGTGGATGGCTGAGACGAACGAAAGACTTGCTCAAAATAATCTTACTTTCCAATACAGTGTTTCCAATAATACCCTTGAAACTGAGGATAGTAATTTGCATAATCAAGATGCCGAGGTTAGAATTGGTAACACTACTTTTTAGATGAGGTTCAACCATTTTCATGTTATTATGATGATTATGATGAGGATAGTGCTGATGAAGAATTTGACACATATAAGCATAGTGATCAGGAATCTGTTACTCCAATTGAGATTTACAATGATACTACTATTTCTAGTTCAAATCCAAATAATTTTAATAATTATTCACATATTCAAAAGGACGAGGATTTGATTAGAGATACCCCCGTTTTAGATGATGTAGTATGTCCTGTTTACGAATCCGATAAAGGTTTAGAGGAACCGGTTTATCTTGAGACTACTGTTTTCGAGTCGAACGATTTAGAAACTGTAATCGATGATGGTTTCGAGGAACGGTTTTATCCTGAGAATACTGTTTTAGAGTCGTACGATTTAGAAACAATAGTCTTAGATTAACTCGTAGAGACTAATGAGGATGAACCTGACTTAGAAGAATCAATTGCCCATTTTCAGGAATCTGATGACCTAGAAATTAGGGAGATTGTGACTAGTCTAACTAGAGACACTGAAAACTCTAAGTTTGGGGGTGATTATCATTCTCCATATGCTTTAACTCTTAGAAAGGTCCCTCACTTGGGACTTGACATCAATGCCTCAACCATCATACAAGATTATCTTCATACTCGCTCCCCCGAACCTCATAATATCCATAAGGAATTTCTGTCGTTAGAAACCCATCCTCTGGTTGATGTGGATTACCCAGGATATGATACCCAGATCGATTTTGTTTTCCCACCAAATAGTTTTCTTCCAAATGTGGGAACGTTTGTATTTAAAATGAGTCGAATATTAAGTTCTGAGACTAAGCCTAAGTACTTTAGGTTAATAGAATCGACACATTTTCCTAAGAATGACCACTACTCTCACTGTGGTCAATTATGTAAGTCAAACCTGATTGACTTAGAGGATCCTCAGTTATTTAGGTTATTATTTTGTGATTCTAAATTCTTATTTGAGTTTTTCCAGACTCTAAGACCTAATAATTTGGATCCAACCTATGAGGAAATGCATCCGAGGAAAATATTCTATTTAGACCCTTTCATAGAACCTGAACCTGAACCGCAATTAGCGATATTTATCAGGAAACTAGGTAAGGGCATGCTAGTCTTGTCCATTTTCTTGGTTCACTGAGTTTCCTTTTGTCAGCTCTTTTTGGTTTTGAAGACCCACAGTTATTTCGACTGTTACTGTATGATTCGAGGTGACTAATCTTTCCTAAGTCTGGCTGAAGACATTAAAATTAGCACTTCTTGGGAGGTAACCCAATCTCATGCAACACGGTAATATCTTTCCTTATCTCTTTTGCTTCAAATGGTAACGGTTTCTCCTTGTTCATGCTTTTAATTTCATCTTTAGAACATTGAGGACAATGTTAGGTTTAAGTTTGGGGGTATGGGAGAAACTTTTTAGTTGCAGTATGAATAAATAAACTCCAGAGCTTAGAAATTTATTCCTATTTAGGATTGCACTAACTAATCTAAGTGGATGGAAGCATTTTGATCGTAGGAGTTGAGGAACCAATCTGATTAGATGGAAACATCTAGAAGAGTCTATTCATAAAAGCACAGAGCTCAAGTGTTAGAAATAACATGATAGTTTCACCATATCTCGTTGAGTCCTTTTCACTTCTATTTTTATTTTATTTATTTTTTTTTAAACTATGTTTCTCTAAGTGATTAGGGGGCCCACGATTCAAGTTGTTACCAATGCTAGGGTGAATTAGAGTGATTGAGATACCAAAAAAAAAATGGTAGTTACCAAAAAGTTGAAAAAAAAATATTATGAAAAGAAAAACAAAGAATTTTTTTTTTGAGACCAGACCATTTGACCAAAAGGAACAAATTCAATAAAGTCGACCACTGGTACCCTTGTATATGCCAGTTGTGTTGACCTAGAGTTAGGTTATCGACCACTGGTTCCCTTGTATATGCCAGTGTGTTGATATTAGTCAGACTAATATCTCAATCCATTAGGATAGGTTCATTTTGGCGGAGGCCTTCAGACAGATATGGGAAACGCCGTTCACTTAGTAAACATCAAAACCATCTATGTTTTTCTATATCCATCTTCTTGATTTATCCATGTGATTAGTTTTGACTCCGGATATTGATGTCCGTAGTGCAACTATTTGAGTAGAGCTCTGTCACTTTATATGAATTTTAGTATGCTTGAGTGCAAACTCGTGTACAACAATTGGAATTTCGCATCAGGGTACTTCTTCCTGTAGTCAATAAGTATGCCAACCAAGGAGATTCTTTAGTGCCTTCCAAGGTTCTGCGTAGATAGCTAAGGTTTGGAGTAAAGGTTTTGTGGGTATATCTCTCGTAAGCCCTCCCGAGACTATAACTCGGCCACTAGGGCCACCTAGGGGTTTAAAGGCTTATTGCATACGCTAAATGCAATCGACGATGCCTGCGACAATGAGTTAGGATTTTATTTTGTAGTTTTGATTTGCTCGGGACTAGCAAATAATAAGTTTGGGGGTATTTGATATACGCATTTATGAGTCTAATATATCTCATTTGTATATATTGTTAGTGCTCGATTTTATACTTATTTGGCTATTTTATCTCTTTGTAGGTGTTTTTGGAGAAATAAGCTTTTGGAGCGAAATTGGCTCGAAAAGTTGTTAAAGGCACCAGGGAGGACATTTGCTATCCGGACTCTCGCTTTGGATAAGGGGTAACCCATTTCTAGGCATGTGCTAAAGGGACACCGAGACTGGATAGGGGGAGGTCACCTTCTTCACGTTTCAAATTAGAAATTCTGGCGGGAAAAGAAGCTTTCTCGCCTGGCAGTTAGGGTTAGAATTTTTTAAGAGTTTTACAGTGATTCAATCACTGGGAATTGTTGGGATGGGCTTCCTAGAGCTAAACAGGGTCCGTGAATGTGTTTGGATCGAGTAATTTGGGTTGAACAAGCCGTGAAAGGGGAAGAGAGCTAAACAGGGAAGGATGTGATATCGGGTCCTGTTTGAAGTCGAACTTGGAGTCCCAACGTGACTAAAGTGTAGATATACCTTCATATAGATTCTACTATATCCTATAAAGAGTTTGGGAAGAGTACGGAATCAACAGAAGCCGCACATAGAAAATTATCGTGACTTGCTGCCAAAGAAAAAAAGAGATAAACCAAAAGGTTTCGTGAAGATTTGTTGGTCCTGTTGTGTATAAAAGAGGTTGCTTCGAGTCTTAGAAAGGTTATCAAGATTTTGGGGAAGGTTTGGGACGCAGAGGAGCGAAGAAGAAGGATTAACAGCAATTCACACATGCTGCTGCTGCTGCCATTAGAGGACCTTGAAGAACACGAAGAACGGACTGCGCAGAGCAGTCTTATTTTCTGCAGCGTCAACAGCAGTAGCGGAGTGTCGTTGTTTTACTGCAGCTCCCTGGTATCGTTTCTTTCTGGACGTAATTTGTGGGTCACAAAACCACTGTTTTATAACTTTTGACTCTTTTAATCACACTTTGATCTTTGAATTAATATTTTGAGTGTATGATTAATATAAATAGCTAAACCCCAATACTGGGATGATGGAAGAAACCATTATGCATGAGTAATTTTTATCTAATTCTTTTATGACTATTTGCACTATTATGAATGGAATTATGATTTTTATTGATTATTTGTGATTTTGTCTGATGATGTATGCTTAATCCATGAAATTCTTGATGCATCATGCTTATGATTTACATATAATACTTACAAAATCTATTTTTGGCAAAGTAAGATTCGATATTTGTTATCAATATAAGCTTTAATTGTCTAGAATTAATAATTGAATCGCATGAGTATAAGAATTGGTGAAATCCTGGGTCCCAGTATCTCTTGATCCTGTGACAAATATTGTGTATATATTTTTTTTTTAAAAATCTTTTCAAGTCAGAGCATCGAACTCTTATTTACCGCAATCGAAATACTTCAACATTGATGGTGGTTTTTAGCGTAGGATTAAAATCGTAAAACTTTAGTCTGATGTGACGTCACTCTGTAAGGAAACGGAGCCGTGATACCAATATCTCCACTAGCGCATTTATTGAGCCTTTCAATACGTCTACGCGAAATTTACAAGGGTACCTTATATATATATATACGTGCTATGTTCCATGACAGACTCCTCATTATTGATAGGCATCATCTCCGTACATGCCAGCCGCGCATGCTGACCAAGCGTGCCAACCGCGCATGCCGTATATTCTAATTAGGGTTTCGTCATGATAAACCCTAATTTCCATACCTAGGTGGCCATAGCCACACCTCCGCGCCAAAGGCATGCCAACCATGACAACCGCACCTCCGTGCCAACGGCATGCCAGCTGCACCTCCGTGCCAACGACATGCCAACCATGCCAGCCATACCTCCGCGCCAAAGGCATGCCAAAAATGTCAACCACAACCCTGCGCCAAAGGCATGTCAACCATGCCAGCCGCACCACAGTGCCAACGGCATGCCAACCATGCCAGCCACACCTCCGCGCCAAAGGCATACCAACCATGCCAGACGCACCTCCGCGCCAACGGTATGCCAACCATGTCATCCACACCCCCGTGCCGAAGGCATGCCAACCATGCCAGCCGCACCACCGTGCCAACGGCATGCCAACCATGTTAGCACACCACCGTGCCAATGGCATGCCAACCATGTGCCAGCCACACCTCCGTGCCAAAGGCATGCCAACCATGCCAGACGCACCACCGTGCTATCGGCATTCCAACCATGCCAACCACACCTCCGCGCCAAAGACATGCCAACCATGACATCCGCATCACCGTGCCAACGGCATGCCATCCACACCTCTGCACCAAAGGAATGCCAACCATGCCAGCCGCACCACCGTGCCAATGGCTTGTCGACCATGCCAGCCAAACCTCACGCGCCAAAGGCCCGACCATGCCAGCCGCACCGCCGTACCAACGGCATGCCAAAGCCATGCTGTCCATGCCTCCATGTCGCTGTCTTCCAAACGGAGGGTTGCAACAATCAACGGCTACCCCTCCTCCTGAGATGCAGATCTTAGCCGTACAAGTTCTCCACCAAACACATGGCAACTTCTGGCCCAATGCCAAATTCCACGGTTTATGCCAAACCCTAATTTGGCCGCGCCTAAAACATGCCAGAGCCATGCCGGCCATGCCTCCATGTCGCTGGCCGCCAAACGGAGGGTTGCAATAATCAACGGCTACCCTTCCTTCTGAGATGCAGATCTCAGCCGTATAAGTTCGCCATCAAACGCGTGGCAACTTCTGGCCCAATGCCAAATTCCACGGTTTATGCTAAACCCTAATTTGGTCACGCCTAAAACTTTCCAAAGCCACGCCGGCCATGCCTCCATGTCGTTGGCTGCCAAACGATGGGTTGCAACAATCAATGGCTACCCCTCTTTCTGAGATGCAGATCTCAGTCGTACAAGTTCACCACCAAACGCGTGGCAACTTCTGGCCCAATGCCAAATTCCACGGTTTATGCCAAACCCTAATTTGGCCGCGCCTAAACATGCCAAGGCCATGCCGGCCATACCTCCATACCACTGGCTTCCAAACGAAGGGTTGCAACAATCGACGGCTACCCTTACTTATGAGATGCAAATCTCATCCATACAAGCTCTCCACCAAACCAAACAATTTGTGGCAACCTTTTGGCTGCACTGCCAACTCTTTGGTTACGGCACCAAACCTTAATTTGGTCGTGCCAAAGACATGCACGAGCCGGCCATGCCTTCATGCTACTGGTTGCCAAACAGAAGGTAGAAACAATAAACGGCTATCCTTCCTTCTGAGATGCAAATCTCTGCCGTACAAGCTTGCCACCAAACCACATGACTTGCGGCAACCTTTTGGCTACGCTGCTAACTCTTTGGCCACGACACACACTTAGCTATGCCAATTCTTTGGTCACGGCACCCTAGTTGTCCACGCCAAGATCATGCGCAAGCCATGCCAACACTATGTCCGCGCCACTGGCTACCGATGGAAGGTATCCATAATCAACGGCTACCCTTCCTCTCAAGATGCAAAATCTCGGCCGTCGAAGGTCTCCATCGAACCGGCAAGCCTCTCAATTTTAACTTGCCAAGAAATAGCAATATGCTACACGTTTTCCACAAAAACACTCGATACATCAAAACATGTCACAAACTGGGGGATGCTCATCAGGGTATTGGTCTGGCGGTTTACAGCATGCGGCGTGCAATACGCCCGTTACAAGAAAGTGTCATAAGAGTAAGGAGGTTAGTAATGACAGGAAATAATGGTGAAACGTATCCTTCATTATGGAAACATCAATTCCAGGCGTTACCCGTTACCATTCTCTTCCATTACTCAACTGTTTCCACTTCTTACGAGGCCAGGGTACGTTTTGTTGCGACTTGTATAAATAGGTTTCACCTATTTCCACCAAACAACAAGTTTTTGTCAGGAGAATACAACACTCAGAAATCACCTGCTAGCTTTCCACATTGCTAGCGTTTCACTTTCTGATATAAGTCGTAAAACAACCACTCTTCCAGAATCAACTATTCTGGTCTCAACGCTCTTTTCGCTTCCCTCCCATAGACCAACCCTTCTCCTTCATTTTGTGACCGAAGCAAGTATAGAATGGCCATTTCTTGGTTTAGGCCGGATTTGTACAGATTGATCTCTCGAATCTAAAGTACTCTCGTGCAGTACATTGTTTAGGGTTTAGACTCGTTTCTCACCCATACACGAAATTACCAAAATCAGCAGAAACCGTTTTCAGCCTCAAACAATTGGCGACCACAGTGGGAAATCAATATCTCGGTTGCAATATCGATTTCCAATTTCCAGTTTCACCTTTCAATTCCAATTTCAACATGGTAGAACTCGGATCCGGGTCAGTAACAAGCCTTGAGAATACTAGCGCGGAACCCGTCCCTGGTACTAACACTCCTTCTGGTAATATCAATACGCCACCTACTAATCCCAGCAGCACGGAAATCGCTCCTTCAGGTGTTACACCACCAATCACCAGGGACATAGCTGATGCCGCCCCTAATGTTTCTATGCAGCCTACCAATCCCAACAGCACGGAAAGTGCTCCTTCAGGTGTTACACCACCAGTCACCAGGGCCAGAGCTGCTGCTACCTCCCCTAATGTTTCGTCGAGTATGGAACCTCCAATTACTCCGCCATCAGGACGAGAAACCGTAGAAGCCAGAGGAAGCTGACCCCATACCACCATCGCTGATTTGATGGAAAGACAGGAAGTTCTTGCTAGAGCCCAGACGGACATGGCTTCGACTCATAAAGAGGCACTTGTCTTTCTCAAGACCCTAACAGAGTAGCTACCACAGGAGTCGCGGCATCCAGAGTCGATGAGGAACACCTCCAATACCCCTGGTGCCGGCACCTCAGCAGAGCATACCTTTGCAGACGAAAAAACTCGTGCCAGAACCCCATTGGAGATAAATCAACCGTCCAATTTTGTCATGCGAGAAGATTTAGAGCAACTTCTTCAGAATCGAATCAAAAGTGATGATATAGACATGCATCAACATCAACCCCCTTACGCGCCTGAAATACAAAGAATTCCTCTTCCAAGAGGATACTCTTCTCCTCAATTCACTTTATACAACGACACCGGGAATGCACGTGAACATATCTCTCGATTCCTGGAGTCCCTAGGCGAACACGAATACAATCACGTTCTCCGTCTGAGGGAGTTTTCTAAGTCGCTTACCGGAAGAGCATACACGTGGTACAACAGCATCACACCAAACAACATCCTCAACTGGGGTGACATGGTTACGACTTTCTATAAGAAGTACTTCTTCATGTCTGAGCAAGTTACCTTCTCGGATCTAGGAAGGATGTTCCAACGAGATAACGAACATCCAAAAGATTTTTTCAAGAGATTCAGGGTTCAAGCGCTAGACTGTCACGACCCAAACGTGACCGAACAATAATTGGTGAATTCCTGCGTCAACGGTATGGCTCCCATCTATCGTGCCTTATTAGAGAACCTGTGGTTCCATACATTCTCTGAACTCCATGAGGCATCCAAACGATCGGCCACGACAGATCATCGTCGTTAGAGAGAACCAGGCCAACCAGAGGCGAAGACGCACGCGAAACTCGAGGAAGTATACGTCTCATCAACAAGAAATACAACGTCGGTCCCCCCTCTATGAGCGTAGTAGAAGAAAGAGGAAAAAGGAAGACCCCAGTGGCAGACCAACAACCTAAGCGCACAACACCAGCACGACGGACGGCTCTGCCACAGAGGGCCGCCGCCAAGGCTCCCATCCGTCATCACGAAGATGAAGAAGATGTCCTGGATTTCTCGTTCCCGATCGAGGAGGTGATCGAACTCTTAGAGGCATGGATCCAGGATGATGTAATCAGACTACCACCTCCCAGGCACCCACCGACCGAAGCCAAGATGGCAAACCCCAAATACTGCCGCTACCACAGGTTTGTTCACCACCCGACCAGTTACTGCAACAGACTGAAGCATATCTTCAAGGAGAAGGTAGAAGCAGGGGAACTTCAGCTGGGAAACGAGGGAGTACATGGATACCCACTTCCAGTCAGGAATTGCGGGATCTCTAGGGACTCCGTACACGAGACTGTACAATCCATGATGCATCATATATGCGAAATTCTCTACTTTTCCAAGGCACAACGTCAAGATATATTTACAGCCCTCAATCATGTTGTGCCGGGAAAACGACTTTTTCTTGTTACGGAAGCCACGCCAGGAGCCCAAGCTCTCTCAGGGAACGGTGCCTAAAAACACAACTGGAGACTGCTGATCACGGCCTATCTAAGAGGCGCTGAGCTCGACAACGCACTGATAGACGCGACCTCTGACTTCAATACCGTTACCATCAAGACTCTGAGAGCTGCAGGAATTTTGAAGCAAGAGGCTACCCACTCCCCATCTGTGGTCAAGAATTCGAAAGGAGAAGCAATGAACGCATATGGATACATTAACCTCGAGATCAAGGTGGAAGAAGCTATAACGCATAGAAAATTCCACATTGTCAAAGAACTAAGTTATGACATGATCCTGGGGCGCTCTTGGGTATTTGAAAACAAAGCAAAATTGGGAGCATCCCCTCTGCCAGTGTCGATACCCGAAAGAGTTTCCAACAAGCCGTCCAACCTGCTGCCGTATCAACAATTTACCAATGGAACTCGATCACCCGAAGAAAGCCCGTTGGCGCTCGCTCAAATATTCCAAACACAAGTAAGTCTGATAAAACAACCTTCTCTACAACCAGTCACTTCTTCTCTTGGTCCGATTATCAGCACGGACATTGTTAAGAGATGTGAGTGGGGTGCTGGGCCTTTCAAGTGTTTCACCAAGAATTTGGAAGCTGCATTCGAAGATGACGAGACCAAGATTCAAGTGGTTACACGACGCCCAAAGTTTCAAATTGGAGACATGGTAGTCAAGGAAACCTCATTTCAAGTCGGAAATATAACGGTGAAGATAGCTGTTCGAACTAATTCACCCGAAGAAATGGAAGATGAGCCATATTTGGTGGCAGATGTTCTTTTGGGTGGTTACTACAAACTCATCAACACCGAGAAGTTGGAAGGCGTAACGGTTCACTCGAGATGGCTCAAGCCCTTCAATACCTAAAGCACTGTGCTACTTCCTCCTCCAGCGTTCTTCCTTTAGTATTTTCGTCAGCAATTTCCCTTTCCACTAGATATTTGTATTCCCTCCAAGATGAATGCACCGCTTGCATTCTTAATTATGTTTCCGATTTCTATTTAAAACATACCTTTTCTTTCAAACGAGTTTTCCGGATCTCAAAGAAGAAAAAAACACCAAATAAATCATGAATCATCGTGAAACCATTACCCATCAAATCACGACCAGAAAAGCCGAAACCCTGCAAGAAATACCTTATTCGAAGCTCTAAAGATAAGAATATACAAGAAACCATCAGACGACAGAAAAGATATGGAATGTCAAACAACTTATTCTGATGGAAGGATTGGATCTTTCAAATAATAGTTTTATTCATTCAAAGATTGTGAAACCGTGGAAAGTAGATGAACAGAATACTACCTGGCGAAGCCCTGACTTCGCCATGAATACAAAGAAAAATAAAAATGAGTCTGTGAAACATCCAAACGGCTACACGCAAAAAAAAAGGGAAACTGATCATCGAAAGCAGATGCACGGATCGCCAACGCCTCTGTCAGAACCATTTCAATCACTTTCCCCAACAATCTCTCGGGAAACAAACGTTCCATCCAAAAGCCGCCTCAGCAACAGCGACTCCAGCATCCCGTACAGAAGCCGCCTCAGCAGCAGCAACCTCAGCATCCCACCCGAAACCGCCTCAGCAGCAACATTTTCCGCCTCCTGCCCGACATCCTCTTCAACAACCATCCCAGTATATGCCACCATGACTTCTCCAACACCTCCGACAGCAGTTTTGGCATCCACTGCAAAAGCTGCTTTAGTTTCATCAACCTCAGCGTCGTCTTCCTCGGAAGCTTTTTTAGTAACCTTTCGAGGATACCCCAGTTCATCCACATCAGAATAAAGGACTATGACACCGTCCTGGACAAGGAAATTAAGCTGGCTCTTCCCTAGGAGATTCACGCATTCAGTCTTCCTTCGTTTCAATCGAGAGGTGAATCGTTCAGCCCTAGCACTGTGTAGAAGTTTCGTTGCCCTGAAATCACTCAACGCGCCGGGATGCTTCGTCACCTCCCCGCTTCTCTTCCATGCCTACCAAAGCCATGAAAGCCTGAGAAAGCATCCTCACTCCGCATAGATAGGTGGAAGGCATGCCCTGGATGATTTCGCCATCCTCACGAAACAAAGAACCAATTATGTCCAATGCCTCCTCATGAGAAGAAAACTGGTTTTCGCCGATTCCAAAGCTTCTCCCCGAAGAGTCAGAGGTACGGTTGTCACTGGAAGATCCCATTATATACTACAAAATCAAAGAGGGGGATAAGTTTTCGCCCTGTCCGTACCAGCAATCTACATGAGAAATAAAACAAAATAGGGAACCAGGAGAAAACACGAGAAGATACCTGTAAAGAGGGTGGGCGCGATTTTAGGACGACCTGTGCGAACGAAGGATTCAAGATCGCCTCTTATATTCAGCAGAGCAATGAAGTCTGGAAATGGAAATCTTTCTACTGGCCGTGAATTAAGGCGTGACATCAGCTGGAACAGATGTTTGTCTATGCGAGATGATTAGGGTCTGATGAGAAAACGTGGAAGCACGTGTTTGAGACGCGCTTGCCTACGTTTTTGCTACTACTCTGCCGCCAGCACCTAGACTCGGAAGCAAAAACCGGCGATATGACATGAGGAGGAGGAGTGACGCCCCTTTTGTAGCCACGATACCTTTGTAATTTGAATAAGGAAGGGATTTCCCATTTGAGCCACGCATAGAAAGAGGCAACCGGGCCCCAATGAAAGCTACACGAGGCCAACAGTCCGCGTCCCATCTGAGCAGCGCCCACGCCACGCCGAGCCAGCGCTCACGCCATGCCAAGCCCATGCCAGCGCCCACGCCTAACTAGTGCTCATGTCGTGCCAGGCCCAATCCAACGTCCAGCCAATTCAATGCTAACGGCTCATTCCAAGCCAATCCAATGCTAACGGCTCCATTCCAAGCCGACCGATGCTAACGGATCACTCTAAGCCATTACAATGATAACGGCTCCATTCCAAGCCGAGAAACGCTAGCGGCTCACTTCGCGCCAAGCAATGCAAGCGGTTCCCCACCGAGCCAAATTCGCGCAAATCCGCCAACATGGAAATCGCAGATGTTCCTTGCCTCCGAAAAAGGTTAGCCGGATCTTCCTGATCGTCTTTTCATGGCTTGCCGTTTCGATTTTGTCCTTGTCTGTCACCATCATATGCTTACCTTGCAACAATGCTCCTGTTCCAAGCTAAGCAGGGGACTTAATGTTGATAGTGGTTTTTAACTTAGGGTTAAAATAGTAAAAATTTAGTCCGATGTGACGGCACTCTGTAAGGAAACGGAGCCGTGATTACCAATATCTCCACTAGCGCATTTATTGAGCCTTCCAATACGTCTACGAGAAATTTACCAGGATACCTTTATATATATATATATATATATATATATACACGTTATGTTCCATGATAGAATCCTCGGTATTGATAGGCATCATCTCCGCACATGCCAGCCGCGCATGCTGACCAAGCGTGCCAACCGCGCATGCCGTATATTCTAATTAGGGTTTCGACATGATAAACCCTAACTTCCACACCTAGGTGGCCATAGCCACGCCTCCGTGCCAAAGGCATGCCAACCATGCCAGTCCCACCTCCGTGCCAACGGCATGCCAACCATGCCAGACGCACCTCCGTGCCAACGGCATGCCAGCCACACCTCCGCGCCAAATGCATGCCAACCATGCCAGCCACACCCCTGCGCCAAAGGCTTTCCAACCATGCCAGCCACACCCCTGCGCCAAAGGCATGACAACCATGCCAGCCGCACCACCGTGCCAACGGCATGCCAACCATGCCATCCACACCTTCGCGCCAAAGGCATGCCAACCATGCCAGCCACACACCTACGCCAAAGGCAAACCATGCCAGCCGCACCACCGTGCCAACGGCATGCCAACCATGTCATCCACACCTCCGCACCAAAGGCATGCCAACCATGCCAGCTGCACCTCCGTGCCAACAGCATGCCAACCATGCCAGCCACACACCCGCGCCAAAGGCATGCCAACCATGCCAGCCGCACCACCGTGCCAACGGCATGCCAACCATGCCATCCGCACCACCGTTCCAACGGCATGCCAAACATGCCAGCCACACCTCCACGCCAAAGGCATTCCAACTATGCCAGCCGCACCACCGTGCTAACGACATGCCAACCATGCCAGCCACACCTCCGTGCCAAAGTCATGCCAACCATGCCAGCCGCACCACCGTGCCAACGTCACGCCAACAATGCCAGCCACACCTCCGCGCCAAAGGCATGCCAACAATGCCAGCCGCACCACCGTGCCAACGACAAGCCAACTATGCCATCCACACCTCATGCACTAAAGGCCCAACCATGCCAGCCGCACCTCCGTGCCAACCGTATGCCAAATCCATGTCGGCCATGCCTCCATGTCGCTGGATGCCAAATGGAGGGTTGCAACAATCAACGGCTACCCATCCTCCTGGGATGTAGATCTCAACCGTACAAGTTCGCCACCAAACGCATGACAACTTCTGGCCCAATGCCAAATTCCACGGTTTATGCCAAATCCTAATTTGGTCGCGCCTAAAACATGCCAAAGCCATGCCGGCCATGCCTCCATGCCACTGGCTGCCAAACGGGGGGTTGCAACAATCAACGGCTACCCCTCCCCCTGAGATACATCTCAGCCATACAAGTTCGCCACAAAACGCATGGCAACTTCTAGCCCAATGCCAAATTCCATGGTTTATGCCAAACCCTAATTTGGCCGCGCCTAAAACATGCCAAAGCCATGCCGGCCATGCCTCCATGTCGCTGGCTACCAAACGGAGGGTTGCAACAATCAACGGCTAGCCCTCCTCCTGAGATGCAGATCTTACCCGTACAAGTTCGCCACCAAACGCATGGCAACTTCTGGCCCAATGCCAAATTCCACGGTTTATGCCAAACCCTAATTTGGTCGCGCCTAAAACATGCCAAAGATATGCCAGTCATGCCTTCATGTCGCTGGCTGCCAAACGGAGGGTTGCAATAATCAACGGCTACCCCTCCTTCTGAGATGCAGATATTAGCCGTACAAGTTCTCTACCAAACGCGTGGCAACTTCTGTCCCAATGCAAAATTCCACGGTTTATGCCAAACCCTAATTTGGCTGCGCCTAAAACATGCCAAATCCACGCCGGCCATGCCTCCATACCGCTGGCTGCCAAACGAAGGGTTGCGACAATCGACGACTACCCTTCCTTCTGAGATGAAAATCTCAGCCATACAAGATTTCCACCAAACCAAACAATTTGTGGAAACCTTTTGGCTACGCTGCCAACTCTTTGGTTACGACATCAAACCCTAATTTGGTCGTTCCAAAGGCATGCACGAGCAGGCCATGCCGCCATGCTACTGGCTGCCAAACGGAAGGTAGCAACAATCAAAGGCTATCCTTCCTTATGAGATGCAAATCTCATCCGTACAAGCTTGTCACCAAACCACATGACTTGTGGAAAAATTTTGGCTACGCTGCCAACTCTTTGGCCACAACACACACTTAGTTGTGCCAATTCTTTGGTCACGACACCCTAGTTGGGCATGCCAAGAGCATGCGCAAGTCATGCCAGCACTGTGGTTGTGCCACTGGCTACCAACGTAAGGTGGCCGTAATCAACGGTTAGCCTTCCTCTCAAGATGCAAAATCTCGGCCGTCGAAGGTCGCTACCGAACCGGTAAGCCTCTCAATTTTAACTTTCCAAGCAATAGAAATATGCTACACGTTTTTCACGAAAACACTCGAGACATCAAAACATGTCACAAACTGGGGGATGCTCATCAGGGTATTGGTCTAGCGGTTTACATCATGCAACGTGCAATACGCCCGTTACAAGAAAGTGTCATAAGCGTAAGGCGGTTAGTAATGACAGGAAATAATGGTGAAACGTATCCTTCATTATGGAAACATCAATTCCAAGCGTTACCCGTTACCATTCTCTTCCATTACTCAACCGTTTCCACTTCTTACGAGGCCAGGGTACGTTTTGTTGCGACTTGTATAAATAGGTCTCACCTATTTCCACCAAATAACAAGTTTTGTTCAGGAGAATACAACACTCAGAAATCACATGTTAGCTTTCCATATTTCTAGCGTTTCATTTTCTGATACAAGTCGTAAAACAACCACTCTTCCAGAATCAACTATTCTGGTCTCAACACTCTCTTCGCTTACCTCCCCATGACCAACCCTTCTCCTTCACTTTGTGACCGAAGCAATTCTGGAACGTCCATTTCTTGGTTTAGGCCGAATTTGTACAGATTGATCTCTCGAATCTAAAGTACTCCCGTGCAGTACATTGTTTAGGGTTTAAACTCGTTTCTCACCCATACACAAAATTACCAAAATCAGCAGAAACCGTTTTCACCCTCAAACACTAGGAATACTGCATTAAATCAGTAATTCCTCATAATTGACAATTTTATCCTCAATTTGTCTTGAGGATCACTAGTTCCCAGCGAGAGAAAGATAAACATGTATCAATTTGTGTGACATATTCATTTGATGTCGACTCATAAAATTTCGTATTGATCATTCGATCACTTGAAAATATCTTATAACCTAATGGTTTGTGTGAGACAGCCATTATCGTCTTCTAAGAATATTTCAATGATTGAAATGGGAGTTTAGAACTAAAACCCATATCTGGAAAACATCACAGTACGGGTACCTAGTGTACAAACTGTGTTGATATGATTCAGGTCCGGAACCAACTGCATACTATTATGCGAATGGTTTTTTACTAAAATTCCAGGCACCAAGTTTGCATACCCGTATACGAACGGTTCTACCTGAGTTAGTTCCGGAACAACAGTTTACGTACCCATTTGCAAACTATTGGACAATACCAAAGTCCGGAAACAAAGTTTGCGTATCCATTTAGAAACTTAATGGTGGAAGCTCTAAAATCGATCAAGTATGTTTTCATACTCATGAACAAATACATTTATGAAATAAGGAATGCAATCTTTGCAAACCGTGGCTTAATGTTCATGAACTGATTCTTAACTTTGTACATTACGAATCAATCAGATTTTTCTTCTATTAGATCATATATACTTTTATGTGGTTGTTAACAATTGAACAACTCTATGAAACACAATCAGATTCATTTGATTATCTTTCATGAATGATTGATCATCATAGTTGATCTAGATGTGTTAGATTGAATATGGTTAAGACAAAAGTGTTCGTATGGATAACTTCGGTTAACTGTTACTGATCCGACTCAATATACATGTTTAGATACGGTTACTCATATCTAAATGAAAGTATATTTCATTTGTGTGTGACAAGATAAGACCAACTAATGGTGGACATATATTTCTTTGGTTTTAAGCAAAATTAGTTTGTATCTTAAATCAGGTTTTCATCTAACGGTGAATATTGAAAGCTTTATTTCTAATCTAAGCAAACCCTGATTTGAAAGGATATATAAAGGAAAACTCTAGCAACTGGGAATCCTAATCCTTACATTTCTCTTGTGATACTAGTTGCGACTAGAGTCGATTCTCCTTTAACCTAGGTTTTTCCTAAAACCATTATTATAGGTTAACGACTTAAAGACTTCATTGGGATTCTGAAGCCAGATCTAACTATTTTCTCTGTAGTTGCATATTCTGATCTTACTTGTCTTATCGTATTGAGTACTATCTTCTGTAAGATTTATCAAGATTTATCTCTGATAGGTAAGATATAAAAAGTAATCACGAAGCTCTTCGTCTCATTCTTGTGATTCCACAATAACTTGTTATACTACCATATAGTTAAGTTATTGTAAGGTGATTCGTAATTCTAGGATTTTCTTGGGAACATATGACCGGATTATCAATTAGTTCTTGTGCATCTTGATTTATCATAAGACGGAACAAAACTTCATATGTATTTCTGTGGGAGACCGATGTATCTATCAGAATAGACTTTTATGTGGGAAACATATTGTTTTATATGTATTCGACTTTGGGTCGTAGTAACTCTTAGTTGTGAGTGAGATCATCTAAGGGAATCAAGTGCGTAGAGTCATGCTGGGATTCAGAGGTGTAAGGAACGCGACTTTACCTTGATAATTGTGAAATTGGTTAGATTTCAACTGCATTCCAATCTGGAGTTAACTTGTAGTAAGTTAAAGTCTATAGCGGATTAATACAGAGTGGTGTTAAAATATGGACTAGGTCTCAGGGTTTTTCTGCATTTGCGGTTTCCTAGTTAACAATATTTCTTTTGTCTGCGTTATTTCTTTTCCTCATTATATTTGATTATATAACTGAAATATCACAGGTTGTGCGTGGTTCAATCAATTGGGAAATCCAACCTTGTTTGTCGGGTAGAAATTGATTGACACTTGAACATTGGTTTTGATACTTTTCAAGTTATTATAGTAATAATCGTTTCATATATTCCATCCCGTTGAATTGCTGATCGATTTGAGAAAGAGATATAACTCTTGTATATCTTTCCTTGATTGAGTCTGACTGTCTAGTTGTGTGACTACTAATTTTCCCATAGTCTACGTATTTTATATAGCTCAGAGAATCTTTTACTAAGGAGTAATGATGTCTCAGTTGAACTGATTATGCTGAGTAATAAAAGGTATCTAAGATAACAGCAATGGCAAATAACTTAAATGTAAAGTAAACATTTCTAAGTTATCAATAGACACAAGAGATTACGTGGTTCGATTTTCGTCTACGTCCACGGAGTAATGAGTGATTGTTTGTATTTAGTAGTGGTTGTTAAAAAGATCTTAAATGCTTCCCAAAATAATAAAGAGAACTTAAGTTTGTATATTACTTAAGTTCTAAACATTAAAGAGGTATAAGCTTAAGACTCGATCTTCTTCTCTTAGGTATTGAATGCCTTTCTTTGTTGGTGAGACTTGGTATTTATAGACCCTTCTACTCCAGACATGTCTTTGCTACCTTTGGGTTCATCATATTCTGATATGTCTCCCGTACAGATGGTACCTTCGTTCACCGCAAGCTTCCTCCTGTTAGATTCTGCCACCTCAGTTGTCCCACGTTCCTTCGGAAACTACCCAGCCTCAATACAGATTGTACTCTTGTTCACCGCAAGTCTCTTCCATTAAAATTGTGCCACCTTGTATCCTCTCCACGTGCCTTGGTGAAGCGCATAGATAATTGCTGATTGGATATGCCAACTACCCTTGTCCTTCGGACAGCTGCTATCTTCTTAATCTAGGGATACTTTACCATCTCAGACGTCGAGGTATGCTTCCTCGAGATGGGACAAAATAACTTTTATGAATGGATCTGCTACTCCCCAGGTTCCTGTGTATCACGGGGGCTACACAGTTATCTTGTATGCGACCACTGAATTCGTGACACGTGCGTCGCAGAATATTGGTATTCACAAGTTGTTTCTCTTGGAACTATATTGGAGTTAGTTCATACAGATTTCCGAACAAAATACTAAGAGTGGTTGTTAGACCCTCGGTTTTTCAGTTGGTATCAGAGCAGACAAACACGTTAAGACCTTAGAAGTCTGAGTTTGAAGCAATCTTATTTTTATGGAAGAGTCTATCTCTAATAACGTACCAGTTCAAAAACTACCAATTGAGTTTCTAAGCTTGGATCCACCGGAGAGAACTGTCACATCTAGGTCAACATCTAAACATTCTCTTGATGTAGAACCCATTGATTGGAAAACATGCCTAGAAGAAAAGTTGGATGAACTTTCTGATGAAGGTAATTCAAATATTGTTAGAGATGTTGATGAGGAAATAACATATTATGTTAAATTGTTGAAATCGGTGGAAAATTCGACAACTTATTGTGTCACTCTTTTTCTAACCCATCTCTGTCGAAAAAATAAGAAATTGAGAAGAATTTACTCAGGTATTTATTCTTGGAATACCATTAACGATTCGATGCTCAAAGATCATGTTAATGACCTACGTAAAAAGTTACTTGAATGTGATAATCTTCGTCAAGACTTATATAAGTTGGAAGAAAAACTTGGAGCAACTGAAGCAAAAAATAATTCCAAGCAAAAAAGTTCTGATGTCAGGGAAAGCGCTTGTCTCGCTTGATAAAAACTCCTTGAAGCTGATTTAGATGCTGCTCTTGATAAAATCAAGATGTTGGAGGAGGACTTGAAAATTTTCAATACTAGTTTGAACAAATTAACCAATACACTAGGAGCAAGTAAAAATCATCGTGATACGCAAGGATTAGGCTATAAGGGAATAGATGCTCCAAGTATTAGCAAAGAGGTAAAATTTGTCAAGGCTAGTGATTCTTATGGACAATAGATTTTGAAAATGTGGGGGTCTAACAACACCACCCAATATTTCTCTTAGCAATCTGTATGGACTAACTCCAATATACTTTCTAGAGAATCAACTAAACATTCAAACTCAATCTAGATAAAAGTATATCGAGGAGTTAATATCTCTCTCTTGATTTGATTTACTCAAGCAAAATCTGCGAGTCCTAATCAAATACAAGGAATAACTTGGATGATACCAAAGACCAACATCCAAGTGTCAATCAATGTAAATCAACAACCAAAATTTGGATATTCTAATTGATTGGTCTTAAACACACAACCTGTATTATTTATATTATATAGATAAACAATATAATGCGGAATAGAAATAACACAGACACCAAAATTTTGTTAACGAGGAAACCGCAAATGCAGAAAAACCCCGGGACCTAGTCCAGATTGAACATACACTGTATTAAGCCGCTACAAACACTAGCATACTACAAACTAACTTCGGTTTGGACTGTAGTTGAAGCCCAATCAATCTCCCACTGATCCATGGTACAGTTGCCCTCCCTAAGTCTCTGATCCCAGCAGGATAATACGCACTTGATTCCCTTAGCTGTTCTCACCCACAACTAAGAGTTGCTACGACCCAAAGTCGAAGACTTGAAATAAACAAATTTGTCTCATACAAAAAAGTCTACATAATAGATAAATCTGTCACCCACAGAAATACCCACAAGTTTTGTTCCGTATTTTGATAAATCAAGGTGAACAGGAACCAATTGATAACCCGGACTTATATTCCCGAAGAACAACCTAGAATTATCAATCACCTCACAATAATCTTAATCTATGCAGCGAAAAAGGATATTGCGGAATCATAAACAATGAGACGAAGATGTTTGTGATTACTTTTATATCTTGCCTATCGGATATATCAATCTCAATCCAATCTTTGCGATTGTACTCGTACGATAGAAAATGCAAGATCAGATCACACAACTACGAGAAAGTAGTATCGGTCTGGCTTCACAATCCCAATGAAGTCTTTAAATCATTAACCTGGTTTTTAAGAAGAAACCCAAGGTTAAAGGAGAATCTACTCTATCAAACACAACTAGTATCACACGTAAGGTGTGGGGATTAGGTTTTCCAGTTGCTAGAGTTCTCCCTTATATAGTCTTTCAAATCAGGGTTTGCAATCAATGTTAGCTTGGTAACAAAGCATTCAATATTCACCGTTAGATGAAAAACCTGATTAGATTCAAGATAATATCTTTCAACCGTTAGATGGAAAACTTATCTTGTTACACAAAAATGAAATGCACATTTCTAGGTTTGTGTAACCGTACCAAAACATGTGTATTTGTTGGTTCAATAATAGTTAACCAAATGGTTAGCCATATGATCACTTTCATATCAAACATATTCTTCTTCACCATAACTAGTTCAAATGAATCAAATGAACTAGTTAGAGAGTTGTTCAATTGCAAGGAAATCTTATATAACTACACAAGACACAATTGAAGCAAAGACGATTTGATTCACTTGAATCAGTTCATGATCTTTATAGCCATGGTTTGCAAACTGCATTCCTTAGTTTATATAAGTATAAGTTCAAAAACAATCGTCTTTAGATATAACCTAACTCAATTTAGCGGACTGGGTTCGCGGACTTAAGTTCCCGGAAGGAGTTCTCAAACTTCAGTAGATATTCTAGGGACGAGACCTTCCGCCAGTTTGCCGGACTGAGTTTGCGGCTCTTGTTCCGGTTCTCTTGATCAACAAAGTTCGTAAACTTCGGTTCAAGGAATAAGGACTTATACATATATGTGTTTCCATAACAATGCATATATCCACCATTGGTTATACAATCTAAACTCTCATTTCAATCATTGAAATATTCTTAGAGGACGTTATATAGTTGTTATTCACAAACCATTTTTCGTCAAAGCAATTTTCAAAGTGATTGAAACATAACATGACTTTCGTCACTAGGTAAAGATGAACTTGGTTAAAGCGAAAGCTTACTAACACATATTTCGAGAAATAGATAGGCGAGATATACTCGGCCCAAAATAGCAAATGTATATAATCAAAGTCTATATAGCAGAACGAATTTTGTCTCAAAGTAGGAGATATATTAGACATACTTTTGAGTGATAGATAAGTTCAAGTCTCCACATACTTTTTTGTCGATGAAGTTCCACCAGTTCCTTGAGTAGTTCTTCGTCTTGTATTATGATCCGCCATGGAGATCTTGAGCTCAACTACACTTTTTATCCTAGTCCGAGACTTAGCTATAATATACTTGAAAATAAGACTTATAGTTTTTATCACTAACATTGACAAACATGCTTGAGATAGCAATGCATGCGAGTTCGACCGAGCAATGCTCTAACAATCTCCCCCTTTGTCAATTTTAGTGACAAAGCTATCAATACATATGGAATACAAAAAAGATAAAGAAACTTTAGTAGATCTTATTCCACATGTCTAATCTTCAACATTACTCGAAATCTTCGTCACTTCCAAGTACTCCAATGATCCCAAAGGTTGTAAGTTCAGCATCATCGTTGTTGAAAATACGTAGCTATAACAATGAGAAAACAAGGTTCTCGATCATTGTTATACAGTGTCATAGTATCATTACACAAAATCAAAGTTGAATTGAATCACAAATTCGACAACAATACTATGATGATATTTATCACTCCCCCTTAGTCAATACTCCATCTCACATGGAAACCACTCCCCCTTACATAATGATCCGAAAACCATATGTATTTGTAGTGTGAACTACATATTAATTCTCCCCCTTTTTATCAATAAAATTGGCAAAGGTACAAGAACGGGATCCTAATGAAATTTCCGAAAGAGACATTTCATGATTAAAAGAAAGTACATACCAACTTGTTTAGATGCAATCATAAAGACAAAGCTAAATGCATTCATCAAGGAGTTTATAAAGATACAAGATAACCCCTATAAAATTCCACAGCGGCACTCCCCTCAAGATTTAGCAATTAAGCACAAGTTCAAAAGAACTCTCCCTTATTAAATGTCATTCCCGAAAGAACAACAAGAGCGACCTTAATTTCGAATGAAAAGAAGGATTTTATTGGACACCAAAAAAACATAAGAAAATGATTTTCTATATCCAAGATACTCAATCAAATTAATCACAAGTAAACCCATGATTAATTTAATCAGAATACACAATCAAATTAAACATAAAAGTGATAAATTTAATTGGAAATGCTCGACATAAGAGAATTTATGGAGCTACAACTAAGTTAACCGTAAAAGAATGATGAACTCAATCGTCTTATGATCAACACAAGAAAACTTATGGATAAATGCAGTATACACATAAAATATGGATCAGGGAAGATCAATACTACGGAATACTCAAGGATTCATTCTATTTTCCATCACTCTTTGTATAACGACAATCAATAGACATAATCCTTACAAACAAAAGATTTTAACCTATCTTCTATCAATAATTGACATAATAGGCTTAACTTTTGTATTTGTCAAAAGTCCATTCATTCTTTTATCAATACATGAGTGTCGACTTACGAAACACTTAACTTTTGACAAATTATGGGACAATCATAGTTTACGGACGCAGACGCACATATCCCAAAACAAATTGCAATATATAAAACTTAAAAAGCGTGGGTCTAACAACACCACCCAATATTTCGCTTAGCAATCTGTATGGATTAACTCCAATATACTTTCTAGAGAATCCACTAGACAGTCAGACTCAATCTAGATAAAAGTATATCGAGGAGTTAATATCTCTCTCTTGATTTGATTTACTCATGTAGAATCTGCTAGTCCTAATCAAATACAAGGAATAACTTGGATGGTACCGAAGACCAATATCCAAGTGTCAATCAATGTAAATCAACAACAAAAGGGTGGATATTCTAATTGATTGATCTTCAATGCACAACCTGTATTATTTCGATTATAAAGATAAACAATATAATGCGGAAATAGAAATAACACAGACACCAGAATTTTGTTAACGAGGAAACCGCAAATGCAGAAAAACCCCGGGACCTAGTCCAGATTGAACACGCATTGTATTAAGCCGCTACAGACACTAGGCTACTCCAAGCTAACTTCAGACTGGAATGTAGTTGAACCCCAATCAATCTCACACTGATCCAAGGTACGGTTGCGATCCCTAAGTCTCTGATCCCAGCAATATACTACGCACTTGATTCCCTTAGCTGATCTCACCCACAACTAAGAGTTGCTACGACCCAAAATCGAAAACTTGAAATAAACAAATTTGTCTCCCACAGATAAACCCAAAAGGTTTTTGTTCCGTCTTTTGATAAATCAAGATGAACAAGAACCAATTGATAATCCGGTCTTATATTCCCGAAGAACATCCTAGAGTTATCAATCACCTCACAACAATTTAAATCATATGGTAGCGAAACAAGATGTTACGGAATCACAAACAATGAAACAAAGATGTTTGTGATTACTTTTTATATCTTGCCTATTGGAGATATCAATCTCAAGCCAATCTAAACGATTGTACTCGTACGATAGAAAACGCAAGATCAGATCACACAACTACGCAAAAGTAGTATCGGTCTGGCTTCACAATCCCAATGAAGTCTTTAAGTCGTTAACCTGGTTTTTAAGAAGAAACCAAAGGTTAAAGGAGAATTGACTCTAGAAAAACCAACTAGTATCACACGTAAGGTGTGGGGATTAGTTTTGCACAGATGCTAGAGTTCCCCTTATATATTCTTTCAAATCAGGGTTTGCAATCAATGTTAGCTTAGTAACAAAGCATTCAATATTTACCGTTGGATGAAAACCTGATTAGATTCAAGCTAATATCTTTCAACCGTTAGATCGAGCTTGTTACACACAAATGAAATGCACGTTTCTAGGTTTGTGTAACCGTACCCAAACATGTACATTTGTTGGTTCAATAATAGTTAACCAAATGGTTATCCATATGATCACTTTCATATCAACCATATTCTTCTTCACCATAACTAGTTTAAATGACTCAAATGAACTAGTTAGAGAGTTGTTCAATTGCAAGGAAATCTTATGTAGCTACACAATACACAATTGAAGCAAAGATGATTTGATTCACTTGAATCGGTTCATGAACTTTTTAGTCATGGTTTGAAAAATGCATTCCTTAATTTATATAAGTATTAGTTCACAAAAAATCGTCTTTATATATAACCTAACTCAAGTTCGCAGACTAGGTTCGCGGAATTAAGTTCCCGGAAGGAGTTCACAAACTCCAGCAGATATTCTCGGGATGAGAACTTCTGCCAGTACGCGGACTGGGTTATCGGACTGAGTTCACAGCTCTAGTTCCGGTTCTCTTGATCAACAAAGTTCGCAAACTTAGGTTCAAGGAATAAGGACTTATACATATATGTGTTTCCACAACAATGCTTATATCCACCATTGGTTATATAATCTAAACTCCCATTTCAATCATTGAAACATTCTTAGAGGATATTATATAGTTGTTATTCACAAACCATTTCTCGTCAAAGCCATTTTCAAAGTGATTGAAACATATCATGACTTTCGTCACTAGGTAAAGATGAACTTGGTTGAAGCAAAAGCTTACCAACACATATTTCGAGATATAGATAGGCGAGATATACTCGGATCGAAATACCGAATGTATATAATCAAAGTCTATATAGCAAAACAACTTTTGTCTCAAAGTAGGAGATAGAGTAGATAGACTTTTAAGTGATAGATAAGTTCAAGTCTCCACATACCTTTTTGTCGGTGAAGTTCCACCAGTTCCTTGAGTAGTTCTTCGTCTTGTATGATGATTCTCCATGGAGTTCTTGAGCTCAACTACACTTTCTATCCTAGTCCGAGACTTAGTTATAGTAGGCTAAAATCAAGATTTATAGTTTTGATCACTAACATTTACAAACATGCTTGAGATAGCAACGCATGCGAGTTCGACCGAGCAATGCTCTAACAATCTCCCCATTTATCAATTTTAGTGACAAAACTATCAATACATATGGAATACAAAAAAGATGAAGAAACTTTAGTAGCTCCTATTTCACATGCCTAATCTTCAACATTACTCGAAATCTTCGTCACTTCCAAGCACTCTAATGATCCCAAAGGTTTTAAGTTCAGCGTCACCGTTGTTGAAGATCCGTAGCTATAACAATGAGAAAACAAAGTTCTCGATCATTGTTATACAATGTTATAGTATTATTACACAGAATCAAAGTTCAATTGTATCACAACTTCGACAACAATACTATGGTGATATCTATCACTCCCCCTTAGTCAATACTCCATCTCACATGGAAAACACTCCCCCTTACATAGTGATCCGAAAACCATATGTATTTGTAGTGTGAACTACATATTAATTCTCCCCCTTTTTGTCAATAAAATTGGCAAAGGTACAAGAACGAGATCCTAATGAAATTTCCAAAAGAGACATTTTAAGACTAAAAGAAAGTACATACCAACTATTTTATAAGCAATCATAAAGCCGAAGCTAAATGCATTCATCAAGGAAACCAGACCCAACTATTTTCTTTGTAGTCGCGCATTCTGATCTTGCTGATTCTATTGTGTTGAGTACTATCCTCTCTAATATTTTCTCGAGATTTAATCTCCGATAAGCAAGATAAAAAGAAGTCACAAACATCTTCGTCTCATCGTTTGTGATTCCACAATATCTTGTTTCGTTTCCATATAATTAAGATTATTGTGAGGTGATTGATGAGTGCCAAATATTGTATATATTTATCCCTTTTTGTTGGCATTTAACTCATCCTTTGTGCATTAATTCTACATTTTATCCCATATTCTGTATTTTCATTGTTTTCAAGAATAAATATTTTTCTTACTTAATTTTATATTTTTAGGTAATAAATAAAGTCTGGATGACTTGCGGAGCGGAAAAGAGCTGAAGAGTGGTCAAAAGCCGGAAGAAATTACGCAAGGAAGCCGCAAAGAATGGTGCGCACAAGACCAAAAAGTTAGGAATGGGCTCAAGAAGGAAGAATTGTTCTTAAAGAAGATATGGGCTTGGCATACCCAAGGCCCAAAACCCTTACCCAAACCCATTTTCTATATCCATACCCGCCCCCATCTTCAGCCGTCAGATTAGATTACATCTGAATCCGATGGTCGCTTCACTATAGTGCATCAAAATCTGAAGTTCTTGTCAAACATCATAGTGCCTAAATTCTAAGCCTTCAGATTAGATTGCATTTGAATCCTACGGTCGCTTCTTTGACTATGCATCAAATCTCAATACTTCCGCTTAACACCACAGTACCTAACTCCATCTTGCGCCGTCGGTTTCGTTGTATCTATGCATCCGACGGTAGATACAAGCTCCACTCCATCTCGCCGTCAGATTGTTCTATCAACTCCACATCCCACGGCCTAGCTTTGAAGATCATCCAACTTGATATCCCCGATCAACACTCTAACACCAAACCCTATACTACCCAAACAAACAGCCCCTCCCCTTCTTTCCATCGACCTCATCCCTCTCTGCAACTCCACCACCTTCACCTGCCGCACCACCATCATCACCACCACCTTCTTCACCTGCTACAACCACCATGCAACCACCATACCATCATCACAACCACCTATATTACCTAAAACACCTAATACCCCTCTCTCTAGCCCTCTATTTCACTGATTTCTCACCATTCTTTTCTCTGAAACCCTAGGTGAGAAATCAGTCAAATAGGTGAGTCTAGAGTAGCAGTTGGCGCATGGGAATGGAGCACGAAGAGATTACAAGGCATGGGTCGACGTTAATTGGGATTGATTTCAGCGAATTAGGTGAGAATACCAAACCCTAATTTCAACTGTTTTGGGAATTTTTGAGGGAATTGTGTAAAACCCTAAATTGGGGGAATTGGGTATAAATAGAGGCTTTGGGGTGTTGTATTGGATATCTCTGTACTAGCCAGTGTATCCCCATGAGGGCTGGACTAGCCAGTTCCTCTTGGGTAGATTTTTCTTCCCTGTTTTGTATTTGTAGATTTAATTTTAATTTTCAATTTTAATTCCAAATTCAGTTTTAGTTTATCTTGTTTCAATTCATGTTTTGCTATCCATGTTTTTCCATGTTCTGTGTATTGTTCAGTTTCTCCATTTGATGTAATGTTCTGTACTGTTTCTGTTATGTATGTTCTGAATCCCAAATGCTAGGACTAGATGAAATTATGAACCAGCTGAGATAGTCTTCATCATGTGCAGCTCATGTTCAGTGTTTCTAAGCCCTTAGACTAGTTGTGCTTTAATCAGACAATTAGCACTTTGGTAATTATTTTAGCTGTGATTAGAATATCCCTTAGGTTAATGGTGGATTCAACGTCCTAGTGATCATCCTCTTGTCTTCATTGTTTTCTTATTTCTACTTCACTGTTTTCTTCACATCACTGCCCTTGGCTTAGGCCTTGGTTTATTACACTGTCATTTTATTGTCTTTGCTTCACTGTTTATCTCCATTGTTGTTTGCTGTTTTGTGCCTTTCTTATCACTTGTTGTTCACTGTTAGTGGTGGAAGTTTAGGTTAGAATTCATGTAAATTGAGCTGATTGAGAAATGGAGGAATTTAGTGTCCACTGTTGCTTGTGATTGATTGTGCTGTTAAAAGACAGTCAATGCTAGGAGTAAAACAGTTGGACAAGCTTCTTCTCCTTCCATTCCATTTATGTATGCCCTGGAACATAGGCAGGCTAGAACCTCCACCTAGCTCCATTAGGGACAAGGATTTAACCAAAAACAGCCACTGCCTAGCATCTTTCCTGTTCTTCTTTGTTATCTATCTGTTTTTGTGGCTTCTTATCACTGTTTTTATAGCTGTTTTTTATAACTGTTTTGTGCCTTGTTCTTCCTTTGCCTTTGGCCCTTGGCCATTGCATTTGATTTATCACTGCCATGCCATTGTTAATATGCACATGTAGATCACTGTTGTTTTATCATTGTATATATTGCCACATTGTATATAATGACACTATCTCCATTGCCATTGTCCACTATCCCTTTGATATATTGCCCTGTTTTGCCTTGTTCTTCCCTGTTTTGCTTCCCTGCCCAGCCTGCATTACCCTACTGCTGCTGTTGTGCCTCTCTTCCTTTGCCTGTGCTGTCCACAGTACCAGTCCTCTCTTGTCATTACCCTGTAAATACCCTCTCATGTTGTCCTTGTACATACATTGTTTCACTTTGTTACTTCCTCACTGTCACTTTCTGTTTGCTCACTGTCTTTCTTTACCATTCTTGTTCACTGCTCTCTTGTTACTGCCCACTTTGCTCTCAGCTCTGTCACTTCTCTTCTGCTTTAAGCCCACTGTAAACTCTTAAGGTTAAAGACAGGCCCAGTTCACTGTGAAAGCCCAACTCAATCAAAGCTTAGCTCACATCAAAACCCCAGTTTAATTCATTTCAAAACCACTGAGCCCAAGAGCACTTCAAGATCATTGAGCCCAGTCTACAGTTCTCTCCAAAGCCTAGTTTACTGATAGGCTAAAGCTAAATCCCAGTTCATTCCCAAAGAACTCAAAGGCCCAAAGCACAATCATAACCCATTGGTTAACAAAATCCATTGGTACCCAAAGCCCAACAATAGCAATTTAGAGCCCAAAATAGCTAGAAAACTCCAAATCACTCCCAGTCTCTGTGGATCGACCCGTACTTGCACGAGCTACAACTGACAACCGTGCACTTGCGGTATTACTGTAGGCCCATTTCATTTCGCTTCAATTTTATACGCTTTCCCGGGCCCACCAGTGATTGATAATACTAGACTGTTCTTCGGGTATATAAGTCCGGGTTATCAATTGGTTCATGTTCACCTTGATTTATCAAAATATGGAACAAAAACTCTTGGGTATTTCTGTGGGAAACAAATTTATTCAATCTATAGATTTTTCTGTGTGAGACAGATTTGTTTATCAAGTCTTCGACTTTGGGTCGTAACAACTCTTGGTTGTGGGTGAGATCAGCTAAGGGAATCAAGTGAGTAGTATCCTGCTGGGATCAGAGACGTAAAGAGCGAAATTATACCTTGAATCAGTGTGAGATTGATTAGGGTTCAACTATAGTCCAGTCCGAAGCTCATTAGTAGTAGGATAGTTTCTGTAGCTTCTTAATACAATGTGGTGTTCAAATATGGACTAGGTCCCGGGGTTTTTCTGCATTTGCGGTTTCCTCATTATCAAAACTTCTGGTTTCTGTGTTATTTCTTTTCCGAATTATACTTTGTTATATAATTGAAATATCACGGGTTGTGCATTGAATCGATCAATTGGAAAATCCAACCTTTGGTTGTTGATTGAAATTTATTGATCCTTGAACATTTGTCTTTGGTACCTTTCAAGTTATATCTCTTATATACAATCGGGCTCGCGAATTCCTATTCGCAAATTCATATTTGTTATATAAGTTTAACTACACCTTTGAGAAGGGGAGTCTTGGCAATTAGTGCTGCTAAAACTATAAGATGGATAAGGTATTACTATGAAAAACAGCCACACAAAATCTGCAGAGAATATTTTATCCTAAAACATTCTAAAAACAATTGTGCTTCCATGGAAACTCAATTGGATGCTCTTCATAAGGAGCCACTTCTTTTAGTGTGAAGCTGTTCAAGAAACCTAACACCATATTTCTAGAAGCAATGTTCCTAGCCTTAGGAGAAGTTCTAGGAGGCCTATTAGATCTATTTTTTCCCACCTGCTGATGGTCTCAAAATTCTGGAGTGTACTAAAGACATTGCAGCTGAGGAAGTAAGTGGCATGAAGAAAATGGTAGGCTTGGAAAAAGACATAGATCTATCTGGAAATACCATGACTGATCCTGTCTCTTCCAACCAAGCTATTACCAATCATACTGAATCCTCACCAATGGAGATGACTGCATACCATAACACTCAAGTTTATGCAGAACCAAAACATTCTGAACATACTTCAGGGGACTTGAAGGTATCTTTTAACATCATCTTTTTAAAATATCCTGCATTTACTTTTTATCCTGTATTTAACAAGTCATATTCCTTTAGTATTTTTTTCTTTAACAAGTATTCATACTTGATTTCCTCATTTCATTTGCATCTTAAGATTTGTAAAAAAAAAGTATTACTTGTGATTTAACTGAAATTCAATTTAGAATGAGGATTTTATCTTGGAACTTCAATGTGTTTGCAAATAAAAAGACAAGAGACCATCTCAAATTTTTAGAAGGATTACACAATCTAGACATTATTTTTTTGTCTGAGACTAAGATTGCTTCAGACAAAATCTTAAACGGTGTCATACATTCAAATTTTCCTAATACTTTATGTGTCTCATCTATAGGTCTTGTTGGTGGCCTAGTCTTATTACGGAAAGATGGTTTCCATCTAGAAATTGCTGCCCATACTAATGACATGATTCAATGTTTGGTGACTAGTGACCGATCTAAACCTGAATGGCTTCTCACCTGTATGTATGGTACACCTTATGCCCCTCTTAAACAAGATCATTGGAACTACATTAGAGATTTAGGTTCTGATAATCCCAATCTTCCATGGGTAGTACTAGTTGATCTAAATATTACTATGAGCCTTGAGGATAGAAACTCTACTAATGCTAGTTCCTATTTTCTTCTAATATTATGCAAATGATTGATGATGCAGGTTTAAGTGATTTTGGGTTTCATGGTAATTCCTTTACTTGGACAAGCAACAACTGTACTGGTAGGGTTAAGTCAAGCCTAGATAGAACCTTGGTCAGTGCACAATGGCTTACTCAATTTCCAGATTCTCATTTACTTCATCTTCCACAAAAGGGTTCTGATCACTGTCCTATACTTCTGAATCTTATTTCTTCAACATCAACTGGGAAGAAATCTTAGATTTTTCTTTAATGTTACTTAAGGGATGCCACATGTAGAGACCAGATTGCAAATGCTTGGAACAATAAGGTGAATGGTTCTGCTTCATACAGACTTGAAAGTAGACTGAAGTATACAAGATGCAACATATCAAGATGGAACTATGTTTCGTTTGGAAATATAAAACAGAACATCAAGCAACTTCATAAGGACATGCAACAACTTCAGCCTACAAGTGAAAATGTGATCAATACTTCTGCAATTCAGGCTATTGAGTTACAAATTGATGAATGGAAACAAAGAGAAGCACAATATTGGAGACAAAGATCTGGAGATTCTTATTTGCTAGAAACTGGCAGCAATACGAAGCACTTCCATATGCAGGCCAACACGAAAGAAGTAGAAACAGAATTGAAGCTCTCAAGAATGAAAACGGGAACTGGTGTAGTGGGAAAGATGATTTGGAGAAACTTCTTGTAGATGGTGGATTTTCAACAAAGGTCAAAACTGTAAAATCATGATACTGCATGATTCTGACACGACTTCAGAGATCCATGTGACGATTCGTGTTTTACGAAGTATGATGCATATGTCGCTCGAAAGGCCTCTCCGGAGCGTTCGACATCGGGCATTACATCATACCCTCTATGTAGAATAACGTAATTGGGCGGTTCTCCGTAAGATTGAGAGCTTAACGCCTTCAGGATACCGGTGACACTCACTGTTCCCTGACTACATAGAGGAATTTGCCTCTACATAGAAGAACAATTGGGCGGTTTTCCGTAAGATTGAGAGCAATAATGTCTTCAGGTCGGTGATACTCATTGTTCCTGACTATGTAGAGAGACCCTTGTATAGACTCAGGCGGTCCTCCATACATGAAATATTGAGAGGGAAAAACGTCTTCGGGACATTAGAAACACTCGATGATTTATTGACTATACGTAAGAGATTAAATTCTAGGTCATATTCACCACTGAATTCCTAGAAGATAATCTATCTTATCTCATTACTCCTATTTCATGATCGAAATGGTAATAGATAAATGTATTACTCCGATTTCATGATCGAATCCACGGCTGATCTCATGAAATGGTAATAGATTTTACTCCGATTTTATGGTCGAATCCACGTTTAATCTCATGAAATGGTAATATCACCACTTATTTCATTACTCCGATTTTATGGTCAAATCTGCAATTCCATGAGATGGTGATGAAATTATCATTGTATTATTCTGAATCCGTAGTCAAATCCGTTGCTGATTTTATGGATTGATAATAAGATAACTACTCATTTTATTACTCAGTTTTATGAATTATTCTCCACTGAATTTCATAAATCAGTAATAAATACCCAACAACCGGGCATCTGGACCATCACTGAGTAAGCCCCACAAAAATGGTGCGAGTGTACTCGACAATGATGCACGACTGAGCACCCGGATGCACGATCGAGTGTCCAAAAAATATGAAATAATGAGGAATCCTTCGCAAAACAAGAGAAAACAATGAATATTAATAAAATAATAAGAGGCGCTTAAGGTCGGGCCCACCAGCCAGCCGGTCGGCTCGTGCCTCTCCCATTATTTTCCTTATTTTTTATTATTTCATGAACTCACGAAAACTCCTTGGTTTTAGCAACTTTCCTTGTTTTTGCAAAACTCGTGAATTCTCCATAGCTTGGTGGATTCACGAAATAATATTATTTTAAAATAAGGAGAGGTGTGCGAGACCGGGCAACCTAACCGGTCGGCCATGCCTAAGTCGTGGCCGATCCCACACCTCACAATCCTTAGCCTTTTATAATTATTATTCCCTAATCTCACGAAACTCCTCCGTTTCAACAAAAACTCGTGGATTCTCCATAACTTCAAGGATTCATGAAAAAGAATAAAATAGGGAAAGGTGTGCGGGACCGGGCAACCTAGCCGGCCGGCCATGCCCTAGCTATGGTCGGTCCCACACCTTGCAATCCCTAATCTTGCATAATTATTATTCTCCTCAATTCATGAAACTCCTGGGTTTGAGCAAAATTCATGATTTCTCCATATTTTCTCAAATATTGCTCAAATCACGAAAAACCAAAAGCCAATATAGTCTCACGACTGGCTAGCCTCTCACGGTAATTTTAAATATTAAAACACTTTTATTTTAATATTTTAAAAATATTTATGAATTGAACAAACATGCTCATTCCAACAAAAATCGAGAATTCTCAGTCAAGATGAAACTCTTCTGAAAATTCACTATGTTGCTCGAACGCGCATCAGAAAATACTGAAACTCTCAGTATGGAAACACGAACACTACGGCAACACGTGCATGCCTCCATGACCGACCAGAGTCATTCCTAGGGCTTGCACAAAGCCGGTCCCACATATTTTCATAATTCTGACCTAATTTGTTCAATTGCTCATACTGGGCCCGAACTCTCTCCAACCAACTGGAGAACCCTTCAAATGACCAAAAAATGGTCCCGTGACCACCAAGAGCCGGTCCCTTGCTCTCTTGGTCCGTCCTCATATCTCATACCTAGGTTTTTCACCTAACGCTGAATCCAACAATATTTCAATAAATGATGAAATTTGCATTTAATCATCGTTCTTTCACCAACTCTCAAACTGAGAACCCTGGTGCGTGCTCACTCGAGCACTGGGCATCACATGGACGCTCATCATCCCATGTGGTCGGTCACTCTTCACTCATGACCAATTTTCAGCATTCACCAATTGTTGAAGGATTGATCAAAAAATTAGGGTTTCGAACAAACGCTCCACGAATCAACATTCTGAGCAAATTCAAACACAAAATTACGTTGATTCAGCAATCAACATCCAAATTAATAATATTCGGTAAATCAATACTTGCTCAGTTGCTCGACAAATTCTCAATATTCGGAAATTCGTCGAGTTGAGCAATACTTGCTCAGTCTCTAGTCAGTAATTCATTGACATCTCAGAGAACTACATGTTCAATCCATGAATCGCCGAGCATTCACCACTTATGCTTGATTCAACAAAATTAGAATCACAATCTAAATCAGTCAACAACTGACCAAATAATACGCGTCTGCCTTGTATACTCCACGATTCGTGAAATCTCAATCACGTCACAAATGGGGGATATCACTCAGGGTTTTGGTCTGGCAGTCTACGGCACGTGGATTCATCCAAAATGAGAAATGTGCATAAGTCGTGTAAACGGTGGAAGGAGTTAGCAAAGTAGTGGGTGCATGATCAGTCAAGTCTCTGCACGACATGGAACTGACTTTACTACGATCTCCCACTTTCCCACTCTTTCACTCAAGAAACCGTCACACTTACAGGGAACAGTGGTACATCATTCTTGCAATATAAATAAGTCTAAATCGAGGACATCAGGGAGGATCAATCGAATATCATCAATCATCGATTATCATGATTATCCGTCAACAAATCGATATAAACTTATTCACAGAACTCAACTTCAGTAGTTCATCAATATTGCAGAAACCTTCAACACACCCACAATCCTTGATCATCACTGATCCCACACAACTCCCAGCTTCCCTCCTACAGATCAACCCATCTCCCTCTTTGCGACCGAATTGACCCTGGAACGACCATTGTCTTGGTTTAGGCCGGAGTCATACAGATTGATTTCCCGAATCAAAGCACCCCCTTTGCAGTGGTGCATCTGTGTGAGGATTAACATTTTTCCCGGCTGAGGAGTCTCGACAGCACGCTCGACTCTCCACTTTCCCAAAAAACCGGCGGCTCGTTTTTCCTCATCTACAGATTGGCGACCACAGTGGGAGATTAATCTCTCGGTGTAATTTCACAATTTCAAAAAATGGTTTATCTTAGGTCAAGTTCAGTTACAAATCCTAACGCAAACATCGCTAGCACTAGCAACAACGGTGGTATTCCAGAAACCATTCCTGCTTCCAACAATAGTGATGACACTACTCCTCCTTGAACCAACGTGGAAAACCATCCTCTCTTCGGCCGGTCTCCCGAGGAAATCAGAGAAAATCCGCCTACCATAGGTGATCTTATGAAGGTGAAAGAGCTTGCCAAAAGTCAGATTGACATGGCTGCAACACAGAAAGAGCTATGCAATTATCTCAAAACTCTCACTGACAAGATGTCAGACAAAACTCAGGAGAAAGGTAAAGACAAGGAAACATCTCCAATCACGGATCCCGAAGTTATTAGAATCCCTGCCAATGATGAAACCCGCAAAGCTGCAGAACCTGAACCTGCCAGTTTCATCACCCGTGAAGACCTGGAACGTTTTATGGAGAATCGAGGAAAAGGCCATGCACTGTATGTGCACCATCACCAACCTCCATATCCCGCTGCTACACAAAAAATTCCTCTCCCAAAAGGTTACACTTCTCCAACGTTCACATTCTACAACGGAAAGGGGAATGCCCGAGAACACGTCTCTCGATTCTTGGAAGCATTAGGAGAGCGCGAACACAACCATGTTGTCCACTTGAAAGAGTTTTCAAAATCCTTGACGGGTCGAGCGTATACTTGGTATAACAAAATTGCACCAGGGAGCATAGATAATTGGGGAGAAATGATCAATGCTTTCTACCGGAAGTCCTTCTTTATCTCTGAGCAAATTACTCTTTCTGACTTGGGAAGGATGGCTCAGAAGGCTGCCGAAAATCCGAATGATTATGTGAAGAGGTTCAGGATTCAAGCTTTGGACTGTCATGATCCAAACGTTACTGAACAACAACCGGTGGACTTGTGCATCAATGGCATGATCCCAGTTTTCAGGGCTTGCTGGAGAATCTTCGCTTTCAGACCTTTTCAGAACTTCAGGAAGCAGCCAAGCGATCAGCGACTACTGCTCCCGCCTTGCTAGAAAAAAGGAAAACTATCAAAGTAGAGGAATCGAAAGACAATCGAAGCAGCAATACCCGACGTCTGATCAACAAACGGTACAATGTTGAAGCCTCCATGAATGTTGCTGAAGGGAGCAAGAGAAAAGCCGAGGCACGAAAACATAAGAATGCTTCTTCAACGTCTCACCTTCCGAAATCTCCAAGGAAGTACAACCAGACTAGAAATGCACGTCCACCGAATCAACAGAATGATCAGGAAGTACCTGACTTCTCTTTTCCCATTGAATAAGTGATCGAACTACTAGAAGTCTGGGTCCAAGATGGTGCAATCAAACTACCTCTTGTCGAGAGGGAACCAACTGCGGAACAAATGGAAAACGCACGTTACTTCCATTTCCATAGGTACGTCAGTCATCCAACAAATGATTGTAGAAATTTGAAACGCATATTCAAAGAGAAGGCCTACTCAGGAGAACTGAGGACTGAAGGAGTGCACAGAAATCCTCTCCCAATCAGAACATTCGCACCCTCCGAGCAGCCGGTCAAGGAAGCGGTTCAATCCTTAATTGAGCACGTATGCGAGTTGTTGTACCTTTCAAAGGCCCAGAGAGATGATATGTTTGCTGCGCTGAACCATATTGTGTCCAGAAAGCGGCTAGCAATCCAGCAGATGCTTCTTGAACCTCCAGTAACAGACAACGAGATGTACGACTGGGGACTTCTCACCATGGTGCATCTCAAGGGAAAAGAATTAAAATGAGAATTAGTTGACGTTGGAAATGTTGTTAACATCATCCCTTTGAAAACCCTCAGAGCTGCTGGCATCACTCGACAAGAAGCAACTCATGCTCCTATTTAAGTCAGAGACCACAAAGGAATCTCCAGGGAGGCTTACGGTTACATCATTCTCAACATAAGAAACGATTCAACTTGGACAGAAACTAAATTCTTCATAATTAAGGAGGATCCGGGATATGACATGATTCTTGGGCGAGCATGGATTCTTGATGGAAGAATTGCTGCGATATCTTCATCCTCAGTTGCGCAATTTTCCGTCGAAGAAAGTTCTGACTCGGAAGATGATCAACCTTTCGAGCATTTGGAGAAGGTCCAAACCTTAACAGGACTCACACAAAATCCCGAGGAAAGCGCACATGAATTTGTCAGGAGATTCCACACGCAAGAAAGTTTTATTACCCCTCATAATTCCATATTAGCAACTTTCAAATATGCTACCTTTATCTGGGGACTCAATCATACTCATGACCAAGCTATCATCAAATGCTATGAGTGGGTAGTCTCGCGTCATCAGTACTACACTAAATGGTGGGAATCTCTCCGAACTGAGGACCCCATTGGAAGGTTCATCGCTGAAGATTTGGCTCGGTTCCACAAGAATTATCCAACATACTCTCATCTACGTGAATGTCCACATGTGCCGCAAAATTGGAAAGCTCCACCAACGTGGAATCCACGAGAAATTCCAAACCAGCAGAAGATATTCAAAGCACGTACAACCAAGCCTACCAAATTTCATGAAGGGGATTCAGTTCTCAAAGCAGTCAAACTCAAAGAGCGTTCAAGGAGGAAGCCTAACTGGGAAGGGCCTTTCATGATCACCAAATCCGTGGTCGGCGGGTACTACAAGTTGATCTACATGGATGATAAAGTCATTGTACCAGTAATTCGTGAGAAATGGATCAAAGCTTTTGAAGCCTAAGACATGGACATTTGAGGTATTGGAGTTCAAGACGTGAACGTCCAAAACATCTGGATTTGGCATTTAGGATTTTCTTTCATTGTATTTTCAATCCCTCTAAAAAGTTTGCAATACTTGCATTCAGTATTTGAATTCAGTAATTTATCAAAGTTCTTTTACTTTTAAAAAAAATCCCTATCAAGTCCAAAATAAAATCCTCAATCATTTAACTATCCAAAACCAATCAAAAACCAAAACCGAAATCTAGAAGCCTCACATCTCTTGGAATTTCAATGTTCATGAGATTATGAAAAGGAAATTAAAGGAAGCCATCGAAGTATGATTTCTGCTTCTCAGCATTCTCCAAGACTTTCAAAGCCGCTCTCTCCAACTCCAACTTTTTGGTCAGCCCAGCAATCTTGGTCATTTTCTCCATCACAACATTACTAGTAAAAGGGATGTTCTTCACTACTGCATCCTTGATAATGTTGATCTTCTGACGAAGCCACTTCAAGTTAAAGCCAAGTCTCTCAGAATTCTCCAAGTTGTACTCCCAATCAAAGAGTACATCTCGAGTGACAGTACTTATGTCCCTGGTTCGTATGTCATCTATAACACACAATATGTTTCCCAATTGCATTGTCAATAAGTAGCTACGATCAGGATCCCTGGAAACAACAATATGACCATACATTTTCCACAACTTCTCATACATGTTGGCATACCCAGTAGGAACGCTGAATCCACCAACATACACATGATACGGGAGTTGAGCACCAAATGGAGGCTCACAAATAATTCCTGCATTGGGATATTCGTGTATTAATACACGATTCTCAACTAATGGGGCATCCTCCATTGTCATTACATCATCTTCTTCTGGGACAGTCTCTTCTGTTCTTTGCTCGGTTTCAATAGAAACTGGACTCTCAGTTTCCTCTATGGCTTCAACAATGATATTCTCATAACCTGGAGGTGGAGAGTTGGTGATGTTACTGCTTTGATTCACCACATTGCTCGAATCTTCAACATTGGTTCCGTTATTCTCAACTTCGGTATTTGGTACCTAATACGAAGATTACATGAGATTAGCAGGAAAATCAAAGGAAACCATAAAATTCAGAATGTAAGTGAACTAACATCATCTAAGTTCCTTATTTTTCACCCAAAACATGAGCAAATGGTGTAGAATCCATGCATCTGGAGAGATTCTACTCTTCCCTGTATTAAACGACGAACTGGAAGCAATTGGTAAATAATTTAAGGTTGGTTCATATACCATTATCTTCGTATGTAATTCCTCTACAACATGTCAAAAATTCATAGCGATCGGATGAATGAGCAAGGATATGTGGCCAAAACATTGGACGACATGCAATATGGAAAAGTTCTGAAAATCTCCTGGAAGTTTACGGTTTCGCCTTTTTCAGGCCCTAAACATGCTCAAAAATCAAAAAGCTTCTTTGACCAAAGCTTGGAAATTTCCTGGGCTTGAAGATACATATGCAGACATCGAAAATCCGAATCCAAACGAGGATTCTACGGTGTTTTTACTAAAAGCTGAAGTCTGAAATTTCCTGGTGGCGTATTTCGGCAAAATTACTCGTATACTCGCATGGACTTTTACTCATTCATTCATAAATCATAAATATCATATATCTATGAAGAGGTTACGGGAGGTATACTTACTAGGGGAGTCTCCAAACCATTTGAAGGCTTGGCAGTGTTGGAATCTCCGTTGGCAACTCCGTTATCTTCATTTGGTTCGAGATTTCGGGAACTCTCCATATCTCCATGACTCAAAGAAGAGTTTGCTTCATCAACATGCGGCTCATATACAATGATTTTCTCCTGGATACATCAACAACGATCATCATTAATTCATCCAAAGGTGTGTTACACTGATTAGCTTGAGGAGGGAATACTTACGTCAACTTCCTCGTCAGTGTTGTATCCCTGAATTATTCGACCAGGAGAAAAACGAAAACCATCAATAACAGATGGAGCAAAATTCTGAAACGAATTAACAATATTCTTTTAAGATCCTGATCACAGGGACGAGAAAGTCGCGACAATGAAGAAAAGTATTAACAACTCACCAAAGAAGCGGCAGGAGACTGTATATCGTTCGGGATCATCCGATGAGATATCTTTTTCATGCCTTATCCTCCTTGAGGACTTTCTTGAAGGTTTGGAGAGTTTACATCAACTCGAAATCTCACAGCACGGCCGTCCTAGCATGGAGTCCACAATACAATTAAGAAGCGTGATTGGCGTACTTTGGTTAAAATCATGAAAAGGTACTCACCTGTGTCGCATTTGGAGACGCCTTCCTTTTGTCGCCACTGGAAAGATATCTCAGCCTGGGTCGATCAGAGATCATGTCAGAGGAAGGGAACTCTCGAACTGGGGACTTGACGTCTATTGCAAACTCATACACACGCTCAAGTTGCTGACGCTAGAAATCTATGTAACCCGGAGTCACGAAATTAGCACGATCAGAGTATGGGAATAAATACTCACTTTCCTCCACATGAGTGCAGTCCAAATTATCCTTCAAATACTCAATTGATGGTTTTCTCATTCGGTGACCCAGAATATACTGATCAGCACCCATCTGTCGAGCCGCTCTATCAATATTGTATTATTCTACCCGGAATTCTCCATTCATTACTGATATCAAGAAACCAGGAGTACAACTCAAGATAAAAGATCTCTCTCCTTCACTCAGACCAGCATCAGTACTCCACGTGATGTTCTCTTCAGTAGTATTGAAAGTGATCAACTGTGAGAAAAGAGAAGGAACCGACACCCAGGGGCGAAAATTGAACTCGGACTCAATGTCCAAAACGTCAGTAATGCATATCTTGTATGTGGTTTCTTTCTAGACCAGCGCATGATCCTGGCGTTATTCATCTCAATGAAGGAGTGACGAGTGTCGACCTTAGGTCCTTGCAAAATGCTGCGGGGAATTGGGGCGTAAATCTCGAGATGCTCCCATATCAAGGCTTGGAGGAACATGGTATTGGCACACGTCTTGACTTTCATGAAGCCATCAGAAATACTGGAGTCTATAACTAGAGAGTCTAAATTGGCGAACAAAGAACCCAAGAATAGACTTCCAATGGGAATTTTCTCACCTTTCTCCATCTTTATGGCAAAGCGAATCACAAATGGCTTCAGCAAGTGTCCACAATCTTCAAAGATATCCCTGGAAAGCCACAGGCATAAGAAAGCAGCAATTGTTAAAGCGCCATCAACCGGTTCTTCAGGAATTCTATCTCTCGGCCACCAATGTGATAACCATTGAGCATAGCAGGATGCGGGTGACTCGTTGAATTCGTGCATCTTGGCCTCTAATATGTTAGATATCTCCTTCTCCTCTGACGAAAGCTCTTCAGGAAATTACCAGTAATTGGAAGGTGCAACAAAGCAACTACATCTTCTAAAGTAATGATGAATTCTCCCCATCTGCATATAAACATGTGAGTAGGAACACACCAACGGGCGAGCAAGACTACCATACCTGGTATATCATGGCTGATGATTAAATCTCCAGCAACTTGAATGGCTCGTGTTACCTGGGCACTATCCAATATGGTCCTAACACGGCTATGACCCAACATGTGTCTTGCCCATCCAGAGAAATGCATCAGGGGCTTTCGTGAAAGCTTGAACTCCACATGAGAAGCCGAATTCCTTGCAAACAAAACCGGATTACTGCTTGAGGAGATACCAATTTATACTGAGTAGTGCTCCTGGGATTTATTAACAACCGAAACGAGGAGCCTAAGGGACGCTTTTCAGGTCTATATAGATACGTAAAGAACTTATCCTCAGCTGTTGGAAGGTTCTTAGTCTTGGGACTTCCCTCTTTCTCCTTGGAAATCTCAGAATCATCATTTCTGGAGGAACCATCACCTCTGGAAGAGGCGTCTGTGGAAACATCCTCTCTCGAAGAAGCATCATCTTCAGAAGCGCTACGGGACTGAGCCATTTTCTCAAAGTTGTTGTGACGTCCATACACAAATTTCATCAACAGAATTGAAGCAACAAGACAATTATATGCTCATATCGACGACTACAAAAATGGTAATCCTCAACTCTTACCTATTTACGATTTCACGAACTTAGTGATAACAGCGTAAAACCCCAAAACTTGCTCGTTCCTTCAAACCTGCAAAGTCGAGCTTAAAACATATTATTCAAGAGTCAACACTGACTTTTCGAGAAACATGAATAATTCACATAACTTTCCATGTGAACATTCGCTGGTTTTTACGTGTACATACACTATAAAATCACTAAACTCACACATACACTACGAATTCATCGACTCATGAATTATTTGCTTTCAACAATTTTCATAAATCAAAACTTGATTTATATTCAATAAAACGTGAAAAGGTCACGCACCTTAAAAAAAATCGTGAATTAATAACTCACGTGAATATATAAAAAAAACTTTTTGCTCAATCGAGCATCCGTCTATGAAACGAGAGTCTTTTCTATTTTTGCAAAAGTTTACATACTTCAAACAAAATTTTGAAAGTTCTCAAACAAATTTTCATCATGAACTTCAGGTCTTTTCGAAATTCCTTTAACTTTAAGGATCGTTATTTATTACTTTTACGGACAAACCTACGTTCCTAAAAGTATTTGCAAACCTCATGCTTCGAAAAACAAACTTGGGTTTTCATGAAACCTAATAAACAAAAAATTTACTACTGCAACTAGACCATGTCTATTCAAAAGTTTATGAATATATTTCATGTTAGGGATTTTTGCTCGTTCCTTCAACTAACAAACCAACGGGCATATACATATGTTTTCTAAAAATCCTTCATAAATCCTATGCATGCATGCAACCATGGGGTTTTTGTTGATAAAACCTACAGCAAAAATAAATAAATTGGACTTACCTGGTCCGGCAGAAACTTTTTTCTTCCCTGTTGCAACTCGCGTGAGAACGGTGAAGAGAGGGAGGTGCTTAGTCGACCAAAATAAAGAATTTAATGGCTTCTCCCCTTTTATTTCAAATTTATTTCCAAAACCTAATAAAAACATGGGTTTCCTTTTTTGGGCTTGGGCCCATATGTCCTAAACCGACCATAACTAGGCTTCTCAACACTCAAATCAGCAGTGCCTCATCTCTCCAAGCTCACTGGATGACACTCTATCTTACTATCAGGGTTCTCATCTGTGCATTTGCTCGTACATGACATCATTGGGGTAAATCGAGGATTCTGAAACTACCTTTGTAGACTGAGTTCAACCACTGATCTCGTCGACTGAAAATCACCATTTAATGCTTACTGCGAAACATGATTGTTCCTCACTAAGCAGGGGACTTAATGTAGATGGTGGATTTTCAACAAAGGTCAAAACCGTAAAATCATGATACTGCATGTTTCTGACACGTTTTCAGAGATCCATATGACGATTCGTGTTTTACGAAGTATGATGCATATGTCGCTCGAAAGGCCTCTCTGGAGCGTTCGACACCGGGCATTTCATCATATCCTCTATGTAGAATAACGTAATTGGGCGGTTCTCCGTAAGATTGAGAGCTTAACGCCTTCAGGATACTGGTGACACTCACTGTTCCCTGACTACATAGAGGAATTTTCCTCTACATAGAAGAACAATTGGGCGGTTCTCCGTAAGATTGAGAGCAATAACGTCTTCAGGATGGTGATACCCACTGTTCCTGACTATGTAGAGAGACCCGTGTATAGACTCAGGCAGTCCTTCATACATAAAATGTTGAGAGGGAAAAACGTCTTCGGGACATTAGCAACACTCGCTGATTTACTGACTATACGCAAGAGATTAAATTCTAGGTCATATTCACCACTGATTCCTAGAAGATAATCTATCTTATCTCATTACTCCTATTTCATGACCGAAATGGTAATAGATAAATGTATTACTCCGATTTCATGATCGAATCCACGGCTGATCTCATGAAATGGTAATAGATGTTACTCCGATTTCATGGTCGAATCCATGGCTGATCTCATGAAATGGTAATATCACCACTTATTTCATTACTCTGATTTTATGGTCAAATCTGCGATTCCATGAGATGGTGATGAAATTATCATTTTATTATTCTGAATCCATAGTCCAATTCGCTGCTGATTTTATGGATTGATAATAAAATAACTACTCATCTTATTACTCAGTTTTATGAATTATTCTCCACTGAATTTCATAAATCAGTAATAAATACCCAACAACCGGGCATCTGGACCATCACTGAGTAAGCCCCACAAAAATGGTGCGAGTGCACTCGACAATGATGCACGACTGAGCACCCGGATGCACGACCGAGTGTCCAAAAAATATGAAATAATGAGGAATCCTTCGCAAAACAAGGGAAAACAATGAATATTAATAAAATAATAAGAGGCTCCTAAGTCCATGCCCACCAGCCGGCCGGCCGGCCGTGCCCTAGCCATGGTCGGCCCGTGCCTCTCCCATTATTTTCCTTATTTTTTGTTATTTCGTGAACTCAAGAAAACTCCTTGGTTTTAGCAACTTTCCTTGTTTTTGCAAAACTCGTGAATTCTCCATAACTTGGTGGATTCACGAAATAATATTATTATAAAATAAGGAGAGGTGTGCGGGACCGGGCAACCTAACCGTCCGGCCATGCCTAAGCCGTGGCCGGTCCCACACCTCACAATCCTTAGCCTTTTATAATTATTATTCCCTAATCTCACGAAACTCCTCCGTTTCAACAAAAACTCGTGGATTCTCCATAACTTCAAGGATTCTCCATAACTTCAAGGACTCATGAAAAATAATAAAATAGGGGAAAGTCCCCCGTCTAAGTAGTTTTTTAGGGTTTTTTTTTTGAAGGGAGAAAATCTCCCGTTTGGTGTTTCCTTTCATTTTTGTCCATAGTGGCTTCACTCGTTCATATGAGCGAGTCCTCTTTCATATGAAAGATTTAGTCTTCATTTGAGGATTACCCATAGGATATGTTCTAACAGTATCAACTTTTATAATAAACTTAATGTTCAATCTCCACAGCTGCAAAAATTAACCTTGTTCAGATTAGCTATTAAATGGGTTACCTACCCGGCTAAAATGAAAGCCAAAAAAAAAAAAAAAAAACACATCGATAAGAAAAGGATTTTCTTTTCACTTTTTCTTTTACTTAATGTAGAAGTTTCTTTCTTCAATTGCTTCACAAGCAAAGAGTACTTCTACACGAACCACGCAAAGGAAACCAGGTAGAAACCACCACCTCATAAGGGGACGGATCCCAACACTGTTAAAGTTAACAGAGCGCCTCTTTTGGGTCCATAATTATAAATCTGTATCCATTTATTCTTCTTCTTTTCCTCGTCCTCCTTCAAAATCCAAAATCTTAAATTTTAAACTCAACATCTCTCCATGAATCATTTTCGGTACCAAGAGTGACAATCTTCAAGCAAGATTCCAGAAATGACGAACATAAACAAAGAACTTTATACTTTTCCATGACTGAATCGTATACCAGATGATAATAAACATCTCCAAAACGCCCCTGAACAAACTCATTACGGACGGGAAGCTTATATGAACAGCATGTAACTGGATTATAAATGTAAACTTGATTACTGCTGCTAGATTCTGTGTAGCAAGATAAAAGAACCAAACCATTTAGAGAATATTGAATGATTAGTTTCTTATCAACTTGAAGATGATGTAAATTGATAAATACCGGATCGGTGATGGATAAGTTAGACCATGATTTGCATACACATTTAAATCGCATTAAACTATCAATCGGTACCGTGTTAGTATATCATATATGATAGTATCATGAGGAAGATGAGGAAGAGAAACACTTGGTCTTTCCAAATCACTCTTGTTACTCATCATCATCATCCCTCAGTTATGTGTTTCTTCTTGTTGACTTAGAATTTGCTCGCCATTAAGTTGTACTCCCTCCGTCCCGATATTAGACGACCTACTTGGTTTAAAAATTTGACCAAATATTTTTATTTTTATTTTTATTTTTATTTTGAAGCATGAAATTCATTAACGTGCTAAAAGGTTATTACAAGAGGGTATGAGATGCCTCAGTGATCACGAGTTACAATTAGATTGGTAGACAACGAATCTATAGAAACATGATACTGAAACAAAATGTGAATAACAGTCTTCATATCGGAGTATCGGGTGCGGATGATAGAGTCGAAGGTAGAAAGGCCTCCGGTCAATGCTTTCCACAAGAAAAACTGTATTTTTGATAGGCATAACAATGCCCATAAAGACTTGTTTGATGGTAAAGGGATCCAATGCGATCGACCTGAGAAGCTAGACAAACATTTATATCCGGCTGCTGTGAGATACTGCTCGTACATTACCAATCTATTTCCTTTTGTTTCCGCTTGAACCATTGTGAATCTTGTAGATTGAGTTCCCTTTTGTTTCTCTGCCTGTACTACATAGCTAGAGCCCAGGATCTATTACACTTGAACATATACTTCCACTCTAGTATACTAGAAATGACACAAGTAAAATCTAAGGCTCTCTGGATCTAGAGTTTTCTTTTCTTTCTTTTTTTTCCTCCTGATCGAGACTGGGAATGGTAAACCATGGTAGAAGTTTTAATGGTAGACAAAGGCATCTGGAAATATTATCCCCTCGCGTGTAGAGCTCATTTGGGAAAAATCAAAAGAAATCAAGATTTTTTTTTCCTTTTTTTTTGTCCCGCTATTAGTTGACCTATCTCATTAACCAAGGGATATTTTTAAAATTATCCTTTTGATCGATTATCGGTAATATAAGAAATATGTATAATTTGATATCCATGTTTATATTCGTTGCATAGGTGTTTTAAAATGCTTTTCAATGATACAAAGTTTACGAAACTCCATGTTATAGTTCGAGAGATAAATCATTTCTAAATTTTAGAAGTTATTATAGTAAGGTTATACAAAAAAAAAAACGAACTCAATCTAAGGTTTATCCGATAACTTCCTAAAAATCAGAAAACCCTAGCTAGGATACTTGCTCTGCCCGGGTGATTACGTGCCAGGTGTTTGACTTTATTTACATTTTTTTTTTTTATTATCTTTTTTTTAAGTATACTCTATACCAAAATGGGATTGGTCAGGCCTCGCGTATATTCAGCGATCAGTTGGGGACTCAGCTCAAGTGTTGCCTTATCTTGGTAGGGAGAGTTGCCCTGGTTCTTAGGGCAAGTAAGAGTGTAGGACACAAATTTATGTGTTTCACCAGTATATCATTAATTCTTGAACTGCCATTTATTGTGTGTTCCTCATTCAACATTACAGTTATTTGGTGTTAGTTACAGGTACCCAGCCTGATCAAAGCTAGGTCGTCTGACACAATGCGATGGCAGCTTGAGTTCAACCTTGAATGCAATTTTTGCTAGTTTGACAATTACATTCTGGATACTTAAAATCTGAAAGTAACAACTCCAGACCTTTCTTCTCCGATAATAAGCATATATTCAACCCCCACAGCTGCAAAAAGGAACCTTGTTCAGGTTAGCTATGACATGGACTGCATAACCAGCTAAAATGATAGGCCTAGGAAGAAAGAAAAGAAAAAGAACTTCCACTGATAAACATGAATCTCCTTTCCACTTTCTCTTTTACGTTTTACCATCTATGTGCTTTTCTTTGTTCAATTGCTTCACAAGCAAAACACACCGACAAATTCCTTACCAAACAATAGTACCTCATTTTTCTTTACAAACTTGTGTTAAAATCTATTCCACTTGACAAGAAATTTATTGGGCACCTAACAACAGATCTTCATAAGGCTAAGATAGCTACTTGTCTACCTTTAATGTACCGCCCAAGTTCTCTCAGCCTCACCTACAAAAACAAACAGCTACACTAGTCTAGAACATTAAATGATCAAATGACACAAACACCCGAGTCTAGAACATTGTACGAACAGATCCATTGGTGAGTCCAGGGGCATTTCTAAAACACATCCATCAGTGAGTATAAGAGCATTCCTTAGATTGCAAGCATGATGATAATACTTATAGCAAGAGGAGATCCATGACTTAAGACTCCTACTCACAAAAAAAAAAATGGCAACAAATGATGACAATCTACAGCTCAGGCTTGTTACGAAGGAGCTTGAAGCTTGTCTCAAGAGGAACTGTTTGTTGCAGACAGAGAATGACCGACTAAAACAAGAGGTAACCAGTCTGCAAACAGGGATCCATTATCTCAAAGAACAACACAAAGACAGGAGTTTGTCATTCTTGAATAACTTGAAGACCTCCACCGAAAGTATATCTCCAAACAAACACACAACTCATGTAAAAAGTCACCGAGGTATGGAGGTGAAGAATGGTGAAATGAGAGACAAGGACAAAACAAATCAACTGCCAAAGCCAACTCCTAAAGCTACTTGTTTGGATTTGCCACAGGAAGTAAATGAAAAGAAATTACCTGTCAGAACTGCTGCAGTACCTCCGTCCCCACCACCACTTCCGTCAAAACTGCTGCTTGGATCCCCCAATGCAGTCAGGCGTGTACCAGAAGTTATGGAGATCTACCGAACACTAACAAGGAGGGAGACAAAAACAGACAACAAAATTACCAATTCGGGAACTTCTGTTGCAAATACCCGGGACATGATAGGTGAAATTGAGAACCGCTCGACATACCTTTTAGCTGTAAGTATGACACGCTACGAATTACACATTACAAACAATAACTTTCTCTTATTTATAGCATTCACCTCCAATCAACAGATAAAGTCAGATGTCGAAGCACATGGGGACTTCATAAGGTTCTTAACAAAGGAGGTGGAGAATGCAGCCTACAAAGATATTTCTAATGTCGAGGCATTTGTTAAATGGTTAGATGGCGAACTGTCATATCTAGTAGATGAAAGGGCTGTGCTGAAGCATTTTCCCCAGTGGCCTGAGCGGAAAGCAGATGCACTGCGCGAAGCTGCTTTCAACTACCGAGACCTGAAAAATCTAGAATCTGAGGTTTTATCGTTCAGGGACAACCCCAAACAACCAATACTCCTTTCCCTCAAGAAAATGCAGGAGATTCAAGACAGGTAAGGAATAATGTTGGTGCCAAATTGCCAATAAGACTTCAAAAAAATGAGTTCTCAATATAAAATGGCAGACTAACATGACAGTTACCTAATACTGGCAGATTAGAAAGGAGCGTCCATAATACACAACGAACTAGGGAAAGTACAAGCAAAAGATACAGAGATCTCCAAATTCCTTGGGAGTGGATGCTAGATGCAGGAACAATCAGTCAGGTATGGTACTAGACTCTCCCACCAATCCTATAGTTAAGTTGCAACAATATTAATCAGTAGTATCTTGAGAGTAACCCAAAACTACGTAAGAATGTGTTACATGACCCCCTTGGCCGCAAGAAGAAAACCATGAAAAAATGTGTTACATGACCCCCTTAGCCGCAAGAAAAAAAAAACAATTCCAGCAGCCAACAACAACAATGTAGTACAGTAGACTAATGATCATATAAATGACCATATGCCATTCATCACAGTTGAAATTAGGGTCTGTCAAACTGGCAAAGGAGTACATGAGACGAGTGGCTGGGGAATTGCAAACCAAGGACTTTACACAAAAGGAAGATCTCATACTTCAAGGCGTTCGTTTTGCTTTCAGAGTGCATCAGGTTGGCAACTTTGCAAGCCTTCTAACTCATTGTTTTACCTACATATATCATTTATGTCCCCTAACTTACGATTAAAACTTTTCCAGTTTGTGGGTGGGTTCAATGCAGAAGCCATGCATGCTTTTAAAGAGCTACAAAAGGTCATCACAGGTTGCTATGGACAACAACAACACATAAGGACATGACATGTTTGACTGCCAAATAGTAACCAGCCTTGGAATCTCGGATTACTCAATTACTTTTTCTAAGTAAAATAAAAATAGATTCCGTAATGTCTATTATGCCAACAGGATGACGTATAATCAGGTTGCTTACAATATACTGGAGAACCCTAGAACCGCAGAGGTTGACAAAGATCATCAGATTTAGTTTTTAGAATTCTTGACCACAGTTTCTCCTTAGTTCAAGGAAAATGCTTATGTATTGCATTCCTCAATAGTGGCCTGACTGATAAATGGACTCATGATTAGAAGAGAGCCTGGAATCACGTCTTGCTAGACATAACAGTTCAACACGAGTTGTTTTAGAGTTGCTGGACTCTGACAACTTGAAGTGGAATGAACGAACAGTTAGGAATAAAATTCCTAGTCAGATTGCAGAAAAAATCTTAAATACTAGAGTTGGGAAAGAAGATGTGAAGCTCTGAAGCTAGATTCTGATTAGTTGAGATGGATGTTAACTCTTAACGGAAAATATTCAGTCAAATCCCTTTATGACAGCTTCAAAATTGTGAGGCAGTTTGATAATATGTAACTGCAAAATTTTGGAGATATTTTCGGAACATTAAAGTCTGTCAACATAAATTAGACATTTGTTGTTCATTTGCTAAGACTGTAAAGATTGTTGCTCTAGTTGGATTGCAGGAAAGGGAGAACAACAAGACATTAAAGTTTTGGCCACAAAATATTGGCTGATTTGCATTTTTCAAGGAAAAACAAATACTAGTAGTTTGAGCATTTATCCAGGGGTTCAGAGGACCCTGAACTTCTGGAATATATCTATTCTCCTTTCACTCATGATACTGACAAAAATTAGGAATAATTTGAAAATAAATGGTAATTTTTCTTGGGTTTCTAATTCTTGCATTGCTGGATATGAACCTATGAACCAATTGTAAGAAACGCCCCAGGAACAGCTCTCAAGGCTAGCTCTGGATTCTTCACAGCCACCAGCTGAGAAGAAACAGAAGCTATCTATATACCCAATGAGCGGGTATTAAAAATGTTTGTTTGCCACCCTAATATTTTCTTGTCTTTCCCGCAATAAAGAGAAAAAAAATTGGGTCAAAAGAAAATGTCTACATTTTGAGACTTTTAGTAAGGAATTACAACTACAACAAAAAAAATGATCATAAATGTTAGCGTTACATGGAGCATTGGACAAACAGAGGAAGTGACAAACCAAAACATCGGCCAAGAACACAGAAAAACAACTTAGGAGGTTCAGACTTCAGACGATTAACATGTTACCTCCGGACCTAATTGGTGTTTTAATCATTCAGGTCCCAGATCTAAGGAACCTAGACTTAATGGTTTTAGCCTTCCTAGACAACCCCACCCATTCAAAAAACAACTTCGATTATGAAAAAAGCTCTCTATAGAACCCATCACTAAAAGCTGAGCCTTTTTCCTGTCTACAGGTTCCCCATGGACATGACAGTATTGATTGACAGCCACAACAAGGAGAAGAAGAACTACATTTTATACTTGTATACTTGAAAATAAGTAAATAATAGCCCATCTACTTCAGCACAAACTCCAGTTTCAGAAATATGACAGCATAAACTCCAGTTTCAGAAATATGACAGTTTCAGGGATCTGAACCTCAAAAATAAGCTAACATAACATACCTCAGAACCTAAATGACCAATATTTATAAAAATGATAAAAATGTAGTTACATGATTCTACAGTTGTGTACTCGACGATTCTGAGATAAAAATGTAGTTACATGTAGTTACATAACGTACCTCAGAACCTAAATGATAAAAATGTAGTTACATGATTCTATAGTTGTGTACTCGACGATTCTGAGATAAGAGCTGGATAATCCGTCACCTCTAGACACTAGTTAGATCTAAGATTCATTTGTCACAATATGATTAATGTACCTGTCTTTCATCTACTGCATATTGAAATAATGAGTAGACTATTAGGAAAATTACTTTCATCTACTGCATATTAAAATAATGAGTAGACTAAATGAATCTAAAAATCCTTCTAATTTCCCCAGATTCATAATAGGAAAATTAGTTCCTAAATACAACTCTTTTCAGCAACATGAATGTTCTAAACGAATCTAATAATACAAGTCTTGATCTAACAGGCTAAGGGGATGTCCTAACGCATTTTGAAGTAAATATGCAATCATCAACTAATACAGAATCTAAATCAACCAATAAGACCAAAATATGTGAAAAAAATTAATAAAAATAGAACAAATCTGAAAACGCTGAAATAATCTGATAAACGAAATTCATTCATATCTGAAAAACAACATTCAAGAGTAACAATTTATCTTTCCTAACAAACAGAAAAGATAAAATGAGTCTTCATAAAACCCTAAAAACAGAAACAAAAGCTTTATACTAACTATTCCTCCTCCGCCACTGATTTCGACCTAGACCTGTTTCCTCCTTCAATGACTACTTAGATCTTTGTCTCATCTTTCGTCTCTTCCTCTTCAATCTCCTCATCCTCTTCTTCTTCCACTACGAAAAACAAAAAAAAAAAAATCAGAATCAGTACAGATAAATATATCAAATCTAGGGTTTCTGAGAAAGAAATCAAAGGTAAGAGCATACCTTAGCCCTCATCGTGAAACAGAGAGTAAATTCGGCGACGATTTGTTTTCGATACCCTAACGATGGAGAAAGAACGGAAGAGACTGGGAAGAGTTATGTATTTATAGCTGCGTGGAATAAACCCTAAATATGTATGCACCCATACGTCTTGGTTGGAAACTCACTGCCAACAACAAAAAATATAGATGGCTCACATGAATGGGCACCAAACTTTCGCCGTTTTAACTATTAACTAGGATACCTCAGTAGCACAGCTCAGTAGTATTCCATCAACTCCTATAACAGTAAGGAAGAAGTCAGGGGTTCAATCCCCGCTTCCATAAAGGTTTGTAGTAGATTAATTGTATAGTGGTTTCAGCGGGGTTGGGTTCGGGTAGGGGTCTGGATCCGACTTTCGCGTATCAAAAAAAAAAAAAAACTAGTATTAACTAGGATAGCCATCTCAGTCATGGAAACAAACGATATTTAATCAATTCAACTGATTTAGACAAATTTTCATTTATCAAATATTTTGCAAGTATTATCACAGCTGACTAGACGTAAATAAGTAATTGTGGTGTCGCTAGATCAAAAATGCTCGAGCACTGCGCGAGTAAATAAAAGTTCATAAAACATCCATTGTAAAGGTGAATGTCAATATCCTATTTCATCCTTGATTGGAGATTGATGAAAACCTCCACAATCAATAAGAACAAGATCATGATACACAGACTATTGAGGTAAAAATAGTCGGCCTGGCTTCACGAACCCCTAAGTGAAGTCTTTAAGTTGTAAAGATAATTCTGTTTCTCAGAGAAACCTAGGTTAATAGAGGACGACTCTAGCAAGCTCAACTAGAATACAGAAGTGACAGAGAATGAAATTCTCATTTGTTTGAGTCTCTTTATTTATAGACTTTCAAGAGTATATGTAGTTTTGAAATTCAAGCAAACACTTTCTCAGCTTATTAGATGGAATTCTTATTAGGAATTCATGTAAGCATGTGAGAAGTATGACTTGAAATTACACAGAAGAATATAAATTATGGTCCAGGGTACTAGAAACGTGTACAATGATAATTCATGACAAAAATGCCATATGAACGCATAAGCATAATCGTGTTCATTTAACACTTAAGACTTAAATCATGATTTACAAACACAGAGTGATTTAGTGATCAAAGATGTCTCACAAGTGTTCATGATAAATGTAGAAATACCAAAAATATTTGTGAAAATAGTTTATGAGCATTTTCTTAATTTGTACTAGGTAGGTATGTGTAGGGTACACGTACCTAATTTCCAATTCGTGAATTCAGAGAGTTAGGAGACGCGTACTGGGTATGCATACCCTAAGTTATTCACGAACTCGGTCCCATGGGGTATGCGTATCTCTCCCTTTATACGAATTCAGAACCTCAGGGTACGCGTACTGGATATGCATGCCTACCTACATTTTAGAACTCATATGTCTAGGGTACGTTTACCTGTTAGAGTATTGCTCGGTCGAACTCGCATGCGTTGCTATCTCAAGCATGTTTTTTAAGTTTAGTTGTCAAACTATAGTTCTTGATTTTTATACTACTTATAGCTAAGTCTCGGTTAGGACAGGTTAGTGTAGTTGAGCTCCAGACTCCATGGCGATTATCTTGCGAAGACGAATAACTACTCAAGGAACCAATGGAACTTTATCTGACCAAAAAGGTATGTGAGACTTGAACTTATCTATCACTCAAATGTCTACTCTATCTCCAACTCTTGAGACAAATTCGTATAAGTATGATAGTTTTCATACATACACATTTGATATTTCGAGCCGAGTTTACTCGTTTATCTTTTATCTCGAAATACGTATTGGTAAAGCTTTCGCTTTAGCCGTTGTTCATCTTTATCCCGTGACGCAAGTCGTGAAGATGTTTCGATCTTGAAAATAGCTTTGATGACGATAGTCGTGAATAACGATTATTCTAACATTATAGAAGAATCTTTCATTGATTTAAATGTAGAGTTGAGAATATGTAACCAACTATGGATATAAGCATATATAGTGTGTTCGCACATTAGTGTATAAACCCATGTGCCGGAAACCAAGTGTGTGCATTCGTGCATACGTATTGGCGAAGGAGGCAGGTTGGGTACGCGTACTGGCGGAAGATTTCTAACCGAAAATTTCTGATGAGGTTTGTGAACTTTGCAAACTGGAAAACCGTCACCTTAGGTACGCGTACCCGTACGCGTACCCTCGGAAGTTTTCGAACCGAAAATTTATGCTGGGTTTACAAACCCAATTCCGGTAAAGCTAGAGTATACGTACCCGTACGCGTACCCAAGCTGGTTATATCTCAAATCGGTAGTTCATGAACTAAAAACAATAAATTAATAAGGAATGTAATATTTGCAAACCGTGGCTATATTGTTCATGATTGATTCAAGTGAATCAAACAGATTTTGTTTCAATTGTGTCTATTACAAAGATCTAAGCAATTGAACAACTCTTGAACTAGCTCTTTTGAAGTCATTGGAACTATTGAAGAAGATGAATATGGTTGATATGAAAGTTACTCATGTAATCATTGGTGAACCATCGATGAACCTTTTGTTAACCAACCAAATGTACACGTTTAGGTACGGTTACTCAAACCTAAATGAAATATATTTCATTTGTGTGTGACAAGCTAAGTTTCGATCTAACGGTTGAAAGATATTAGCTTGGGAAAAATCAGGTTGATCATCTAACGGTGAATATTGAATGCTTTGTTACTAAGCTAACTTAGATTGCAAACCCTGACTTGAAAACTATATAAGGAGGACTCTAGCATCTGTACAAAACTAATCCCTACACCTCATGTGTGCTACTAGTTAGTTTTTCTAGAGTCGTTTCTCCTTTAACCGTAGGTTTCTTCTCGAGACCCTGTCAGTTAAACGACTGAAAGACTTAATTAGGATTGTGAAGCCAGACGATACTACTTCTCTTGTAGTTTGCGATCTGATCTTGTCATTTTCTATCGTACGAGTTCAATTGTAAGATTGGCTTGAGATTTATCTCTGATAGGGCAAGATAAAAAGAAATCACAAACATCTTCGTCGCATCGTTTGTGATTCCGCAACATCTAGTTTCGCTACCATATGACTTAGATTGTTGTGAGGTGATTGATAACTCTAGGTTGTTCTTCGGGAATATAAGACCGGATTATCAATTGGTTCTCGTTCACCTTGATTTTATCAAAAGACGGAACAAAATTTATTAGGTTTATCTGTGGGAGACAGATTTATCAATCAGGTAGACTTATTTTATGTGATACAGATTTGTCTATTCAAGTCTTCGACTTTGGGTCGTAGAAACTCTTAGTTTTGGGTGAGATCATCTAAGGGAATCAAGTACGTAGTATCCTGCTGGGATCAGAGACGTAAGGAGCGCAACTGTACCTTGGATCAGTATGATATTGATTAGGGTTCAACTACAGTCCATACCGAAGTTAGTTTGTAGTAGGCTAATGTCTGTAGCGGCTTAATACAGTGTGGTGTTCAATCTGGACTAGGTCCCGGGGTTTTTCTGCATTTGCGGTTTCCTCGTTAACAAAATTTCTGGTTTATGTGTTATTTCTATTTCATCATTATATTGTTTATCTTTATAATTGAAATAATACAGGTTGTGCATTGAAGATCAATCAATTAGAATATCTAACCTTTGGTTGTTGATTTACATTGATTGACACTTGGATATTGGTCTTTGGTATCATCCAAGTTATTCCTTGTATTTGATAAAGACTCGTTGATTCCTATTAGCTTGAGTAAATATCAAATCAAGAGAAGAGATATTAACTCCTTGATATACTTTTATCTAGATTGAGTCTGACTTTTTAGTTGATTCTCTAGAAAGCATATCGGAGTTAGTCCATACAGATTGCTAATCGAAATATTGGGTGGTGGTGTTAGACTCCTGCTTTTTCAATTGGTATCAGAGCAGGCAAACACATTAAAGACCTTATAAGTCTGTGTTTGTAGCGATCTGATTATGGACGAGTCTAGCTCTAATAACGTACCAGGTCAGAAATTACCAGATGATTCTGAAAGCTTGGATTCACCTGAGAGAACTATCACATCTATGTCAATATCTAAACATTCTCTTGATGTAAAAACTGTTGATTGGGAAACACTCCTAGAAGAACAGTTGGATGAACTTTCTGATGAAGGTGTTTCAGATATTGATAGAGATGTTGATGAGGAATCTCAGAGTATGTTAAGTTTTTGGATTTGTGGAAAATGAAGAAGATTACAACTTTTCATGTCACACCTCTTTTGACTCATCTCTATCGAGAAAACAAGAAATTGAGAAGATGTTACGCAGGTGTTTATTTTTTGAATCGTTCTAACGAATCGATCCTCAAAGATTCTGAGGAAAACCTACGTATGAAGTCACTTGAATGTGATAAACTTTATCAAAAGTACTTTTTGTTGGAAGAGAAACTTGCAGAATCTGAAGCAAGGTTTAACTCTCAACAAATTAGTTTTGATGACAGAGAAAGTGCTTGTCTCGTTCGAGAAAAACACCTTGAGGCTTATTTAACTGCTTCTCTTGATAAAATCAAGATGTTGGAAGATGACTTGAAAAAGTTCAATACTAGTTCAAGTAAATTAACCACTATGCTAGGAGCAAGTCAAAATCATCGTGATGCACGAGGATTGGGCTATAAGGGAATAGATGCTCCAAATATTAGCAAAGAGGTAAATTTGTCAAGGCTAGTAATTATTCTCAACAAAAGGTTTCCACTGATGGCAAAAGTGAGATACCTTCACCGGCAGTTAAGGTTCAAAAGAGAAAAGTATATCAACCTCCAAAACCAGCACACATGAATCTGGGTAAGAACGTTCCTTATATTTGTCATTATTGTGGAAACAAAAGTCGCCTGGAAAGGAGATGTCGTTTTCGTATAAGGAATGAAAAACTTCATGTTCTTGTTTGGGTGTCAAAAGAAGTGATTAAACCGGGATCATATGTTAAGGATGGTTGTAAATGTCAAACCTTTAGGAAAAGGAATCAGTGATGTGATAATCCTAGATTTTCCTATAAACGTCATACGAAGTCTTTTCACAATCGTAATGGTTATCAAAATGATAACTTCGTAAAGACTAAGACAAGATCTGATGCTCCCAATTGGAGAAAGACTAACTTGCAAAGAATAGTCAATCCAATTCTCTACCGAGAAATCTTGAAGAGAGTAATGGGAAGAAGGTTTCGGTTGTTCCTAAACGCACTCAGAAGTGGGTACTAAAGAAATCCAATGATGCTTTGAATGTGAAAAGGAATGATCTTCTAGAAAATTCCATGAAAATGGAGAAGGCAGTATCCATGATGGTGGAACTTAACAATTTTTTTGGAAAAATAGAATTGGATGTGAAAGGTTCTAAAAGCGATCTCTTTCATGATAATCCAACGCTCACTTGTGGTGAGCAAGACATTGTTCACCCCAATGAAACTTGATTGTGTTGTAAGTGCATCCTCACCAAGGAACGCCCTGCTATGTATACGGTGAGGAATGCACAAGAATTGGGGCGCACAAATTATGTTTGGTAAGGCTGTAAAATTCAATTGGATTCATCTAGAAAGGTATGTATATAAACTTGAGCAAGATTTGTGCTTTTATTTGCTTAGGGAACTTATAATAATTCACGTACCTTTCTTATCGTTCTTTTCTACCTAACTTGATCTGTGTTTAAGGTTCTTAAATGTTTATTAAAAATAATAGTTCAGGATGTTTGGACTACCTGGTCCACATACCAGGTATGCATAACATATTTTAAAATCAAATTCCAGGGGTTTAGGTACGCATACCCGTTTGCATACTGTTCCAGGACATGAAAATTCGTTTGCAAACCCGTATGTATACTTGACGTCGATATTCGGTAAATTTGTTTTGGCCGTAACTTCTCTGTCCGAACTCGAAATGACCTCATTCTTTTTTCATTCTCTTCCTCTTTGAATTCTAAATTTGTACGAGTTGAGGTTGGTCTTTTTCCCGTATCTTGTTTTTGAGTGTTTTCTCCGTTTCGTTGTACTTGTTCTACTGAACTTGGGCACTTGGATTCTTGGAGTAATTCTCTTATGATCTCATTTGTAGCTTTTACAAGAATGATGATGATGAATCACAAAGATGGAAGTTCAAGAATGGGCTATAGTACGCATTGCTATGGGATTCTTGAATGTTCACAATCATCTTATGTGTACTATGATGCATGGTCTTTAATGACTTTGTATGTTCTTCTTTGTTAAGAAAATCTTTTTATACGCTTTTGGTAACCACTCTTGGTGTAAATCCGTGCGAAAAAGTTTGATTCTACCTTATAAGGGCAAAGATTGTTTTGCAGTATTAATCTTTATGGTTTTATATATTGTAATATGTTATGGGATATGTGTGTTTGCGTCAGTGAACTGTTATTGTCCCATATGTTGTCAAAAGTTAGCTCTTTCGTATGTCGGTATGCAAATATTGATAAAAGATTGATGAACTTTTGACAAAACAAAAGTTAAGCCTATATTATCAATTTTTGTAGGTTAAAATATTTTATTTACAAAGATTATGTCTATTATAAATCGTTATGCAAATAGTGATGAAAGATATAATGAATCTTTGTATTTTCCGCAGTATTGATCCTTCCCTGATCCATATTTTTTGTGTATACTGCGATACTCCATAAGGTATTCTTGTGTTGAGTATATGAACGGTTAAGTTGATCATTCCTTTATGGTTAAATTAGTCGTAGCTCCGTAAGCTTTCTTATGTCGAGCATAATCAATTAAATTGATCACTTTTGTGTTTAATTTGATTGTGTATTCCAATTGAATTAATCATGGGTTTACTTGTGATTAGTTTGGTTGAGATTTTTGGATATAAAAAAATCATTTCTTTATGGTTTTTGATGTCCAATAAAATCCTTTCTTTTCTCGTTTAAAAGTAAGGTCACTCTTGTTGTTCTTTCGGGAATGACATAAAATGGGGGAGAGTTCATTCGAACTTGTTCTTAATTTCATATATTTGCGGGGAGTGTGGCTGTGGAATTTTTAGGGGTTATCTTGTATCTTCATAAACTCCTTGATGAATGCATTTAGCTTCGTCTATATGATTGCATCTAAATTAGTTGGTATGTACTTTTCTTTGGTCTTGAAGCATCTCCGTGGAAATTTCATTAGGATCTCGTTTTCGTACCTTTGCCAATTATATTGACAAAAAGGGGGAGAATTAATATGTAGTTCACACTACAAATACATATGGTTTACGTGTTTTACGGGCCATTATGTAAGGGGGAGTGGTTTTCATATTGAGATGAAAGTATTGACTAAGGGGGAGTGATACATATCACCATAGTATTGTTGTCGAAGTTGTGATATAAGAACTTTGATATTATGTAATAATACTATGATATTGTATAACAATAATCGAGATCTTTTGTTTTCTCATTGTTATGGCTACGGAACTTTTAACAACTATGATGCGGAATTGAACATCTATGGAATCATGGGAGTACTTAGAAAAGAAGAAGTTTTCGAGTAATGTTGAAGGACCAAGAGGATAAAGCATGTGGACGAGAAGCTACAAAGTTTATTTATTTTTTAATCCATATGTATTGATAGTTTTGTCACTAAAATTGACAAAGGGGGAGATTGTTAGGGCAATGCTCGGTCGAACTCGCATGCGTTGCTATCTCAATCATGTTTTTCAAGTTTAGTTGTCAAAACTATATGTCTTGATTTCTAGACTACTTATAGATAAGTCTCGGTTAGGACAAGTTAGTGTAGTTGAGCTCCAGACTCCATGGAGATTACCTTGCGAAGGCGAAGAACTACTCAAGGAACCAGTGGAACTTCATCCGACCAAAAAGGTATGTGAGACTTGAACTTATCTATCACTCAAATGTCTACTCTATCTCCTACTCTTGAGACAAAGTCGTATAAGAATGATAGTTTTCATACATACACATTTGATATTTCGAGCCGAGTTTACTCGTCTATCTTTTATCTCGAAATACGTGTTGGAAAGCTTTCGCTTTAGCCGTTGTTCATCTTTATCCCGTGACGCAAGTCATGGAGACATTTCGATCTTGAAAATAGCTTTGATGACGATAGCCGTGAATAACGATTATTATAACATTATAGAAGAATATTTCAATGATTGAAATGTAGAGTTGAGAATACGTAACCAACTATGGATATAAGCATATATAGTGTGTTCGCACATTAGTGTATAAATCCATGTGTCGGAAACCAAGTGTGTGCATTCATGCATACGTATTGGCGAATGAGACAGGTTGGGTACGCTTACCTGTACGCGTACTGGCAGAAGTTTTCTAACCTAAAATATCTGCTGAGGTTTGTGAACTTTGCAAACTGGAAAATTGTCACCTTAGGTAGGCATACCCATACGCGTACCCTCGAAAGTTTTCGAACCGAAAATTTATGCTGGGTTTACAAACCCTATTCCGGTAAAGCTAGAGTACACATACCCGTACGCGTATCCAAGATGGTTATATCTCAAATCGGTAGTTCCTGAACTAAAAACAATAAATCAATAAAGAATGCAGTCTTTGGAAACCGTGGCTATATTGTTCATGATTGATTCAAGTGAATCAAACCGATTTTGTTTCAATTGTGTCTATTATAAAGATCTAAGCAATTGAACAACTCTTAAACTAGTTCTTTGAAGTCATGTTATTGAAGAAGATGAATATGGTTAATATGAGAGTTACTCATGTGGTTAACCATTGGTGAACCATTTGTGAACCAAAAAAATGTACACGTTTAGGTACGGTTACTCAATCCTAAATGAAATACATTTCATTTGTGTATGACAAGCTAAGTTTCGATCTAACGGTTGAAAGATATTAGCTTGGGAAAAATCAGGTTGATCATCTAACGGTGAATATTGAATTCTTTGTTACTAAGCTAACTTAGATTGCAAACCCTGATTTGAAAACTATATAAGGAGGAATCTAGCATCTGTACAAAACTAATCCCCACACCTCATGTGTGCTACTAGTTAGTTTTGCTAGAGTCGTTTCTCCTTTAACCGTAGGTTTCTTCTCGAGACCCTGTCAGTTAAACGACTGAAAGACTTCATTGGGATTTTGAAGACAGACGATACTACTCTCTTGTAGTTTGCGATCTGATATTGCCATTTTCTATCTACGAGTTCAACTGTAAGATTGGATTGAGATTTATCTCCTATAGGGAAAGATAAAAAGAAATCACAAATATCTTCATATCATCGTTTGTGATTCCGCAACATCTAGTTTCGCTACCATACGATTTAGATTGTTGTGAGGTGATTGATAACTCTGGGATGTTCTTCGGGAATATAAAACCGGATTATCAATTGGTTCCTGTTCACCTTGATTTTATCAAAAGACGGAATCAAATTTATTAGGTTTATCTTTGGGAGACAGATTTATCTATCAGGTAGATTTATTTTGTGTGATGCATATTTGTCTATTCAAGTCTTCGACTTTGGGTCGTAGCAACTCTTAGTTGTGGGTGAGATCAGCTAAGGGAATCAAGTATATAGTATCCTGTTGGGATCAGAGACGTGAGGAGCGAAACTGTGCCTTGGATCAGTGTGATATTGATTAGGGTTCAACTACAGTCCATACCGAAGTTAGTTCAACTACAATTATTCCTTGTATTTGATAAAGACTCGTCGATTCCTATTAGCTTGAGTAAAGATCAAATCAAGAGAATAGATATTAACTCCTTGATATACTTTTATTTAGTTTGAGTCTGACTGTCTAGTTGATTATCTAGAAAGCATATCGGAGTTAGTCCATACAGATTGCTAATCAAAATATTGGGTGGTGTTGTTAGACCCCCGCTTTTTCAGTACCTACCATGTGACTAGATATCAGTAGTTCTGAAAAACCATCTTTCATGATTTGAAACATTCCCAATCTCCAAAGATATGAAATATCATTGCTTGGGCTATCTATAAGTGATCAACTTGAAATAAAAATAGTTTTTGAACAAAAATTGTTCTTAACTAAGATTGCCAAGGATCTATGAACATTATTGCTTGAATCATATTTCGAGATATTTAACAAGATAAGCTTGACTCGAAACTTTTTCTTTGCAATATTAAATCTACTCAAAATCATACGACATAATCTCATAAGATAGAACGGTATTGTCGTGAGTAAACAGGATAGTTTAGTCCTCTCATACCTATTTGTCGATAAATTTCTCTCAATGTCTTCATTTGATCTTCAATCTTTAATCTTCGAAGGTTATTCACTGATGTCAACTCAACTACCATACTCTAACGTAGACCGAGACTTGAGTTTTAGTAGACTAGAAATCAAGATAGAGTTTTGTGCATCTAACATTGACAACAAGCTTGAGATAAAAAAAAAAACTTGCGAGTTCAACCAAGCAGTTTACCAACACTTTCAGAACTAATGGTCAGAGTTACTTCCTCTGTAAGCATGATACACTTTTGTGATGTTAACCTAGGATTGCTTGCAGCAAATAAGTCTTCATTTATCACCGTATTTGATGTCGTATATTGGTCAGAAAAGTGGTTAAGCATGAGTTGTACAACGACCTCAGTGTTTTGTCGATCCTGAAATTTTTGTATGTTGTTGCATCCACGATGTACAGTTTGTTTCACATGTAAAAACAATGGTATTATGATCACCCGATTGCAACCAATGGATTCTAAATAGCTGCTGCCAATAAGTTGTGTGGCATTGGAGCAAGACCGTACAATGAGTTCTGAGATGTTTTTCTTGGAGTATACAGTGCGTCAAGTTTCTTTCGCTTCGAGTAGCACATTGATGTTGTGTTAATTTTATCTGGGTCGTCATTTCTTGATCATTGTAGAGAGGTCGCCAAAAGTTTCCTTGTTCAGTATGTAAGCATCTGGGTGACTGTTATGAGCTTTACTTGAAAATCTAATGAGGGTTCCATGTCATTATATTGGATCCAAGCTGAGTCAACAACATGTTGTAGTTTCATATGAGAAAGTCATATGTGCTCAAATTTGTAATTCTTGGTCCCTTCCATGTTAACTGTTTTTGTCTGAAGGAGAATTAGAACGTGATATGACAATATTCAAAGTAACTGAGTAACCCCGTGGATTGGTAAATTAATTATTGTACGAGGTGTGCCTTTTAACACATTAAAAATAAATTTTATTAGTAACAAATAAATTAGTTTAGTAAAACTTGTTATATTAGGTTTTTTTTTTGTGTGAATAAGGTATTACATTAAAAAGACTAACTTATGGCGTTAGCAACCGTGGTTACATTGGTATTATAGCCATCTATTGCAACTAACAAATTAAAGGAAATACATGAAAAATAAAAAACGAAAAATAGAAGGTAAATGTGAAAACCACCGAAAGGTGTTGGACACGCAAATGTTGCCTCGTTAAAAAACTTGTCAAGGAAAACCCAAAGCCAAAGGGATAAAACTTTGATGAAGGAAAAGATCACAATGTGATGAGTCCTAGACAAGATCCTAAAATCAAAAATACAAAGATAACCAAACCATTTGTAATTCTTCAATAACATAGGAAGCATTCCTTCTCCATCGTTACCCAATTAGTAGTCTTCTAATACTGGAAGTATGTTAGGATCCACAAGCGAGTTGTGAAGGTGTGATAAAACTATCAAGATGGATTCTTGAGCCCTTCTATCACGACCAAGTCTGATAAAAGTGTCACCACGACCTGTACAAGAAATAGATCTCTTCTTAATGATTGAGGATGACGGTTTAGCCTTTTTCACGATCGAAGATTTTGTTGGTGAAAGTTGTATCTTTGAGAAAATACAACCAAATAGAACACAAGCATTATTGATTTCAGCATCATGTTGTTTCACATGAGTTTTCATTTTCCTATTCCAAGAAGAAAAGCAAAAGCAAGTTAAAAAGCACCGTAACCTTACACAAACATAATCCATTTTAAAAGGAAAGCTTAAAAACAGTAAATGTAACTAACGCCTACAGGGAATTAAAGGTAACCAAAGTAAAGATCGCAATAACAAAAAAGAAACTTAAAGCAAAGCCTAAATACAACACAGTTTAAACAGAAACAAGTACTAAACTAATTAGCCGTTCTAGAATCTCATCACATGGAAAGTATTTTGGTCCTGATATTCATTGAATATCCATACCAGCGAACTTGAAATATTGACATCTAGAATATGAAAGGAAGCTAGTAACAATTTACACAAAATAAATAACGAAAGTGAAGAAAGGAAGTCCCCTGAATATCCGATCTAAACCAACTGCGTTTAAACCAGTCCCTTGATTCTTGCAGAGAAGATTTGGATTCGATTGCAATCACCAGACTAATGAAACTTCAAAATTGATCTCAACACCAACACCAAAAGGATTAAAAGACACAAGATATAAAAAGAGCTAGTTAGTATTACAACCTAAAAGAGAGAAATTTAATGTGAGATGAGTAAGAATAAATGTTTAAGGGGGACTTACTTGGGGGCTGGTTCGATCATTAGAGTTGGGAATGAAACTGAGGGTATACTCTTCATTATTACTGTTATTTTTCAGGCCAAAGACTACAGCTTCAAAGAGCCTAACAAAAAACTAAAAAATAAAAAAACCAAACACCACATTTCAAACAGACACTCATAACAAGATATTAAAAAATCAAGGACAACATTCAGTACAAGCAGCATTCAACCTATCATGCTAAAATTCAACAGTAACATCATTTCAAAAGGCAGCCAGAGGGATAAATATAAGGGGAAACGAAAGGAGAAGAAGAAACTGGAAATAAAACCAACACGAAGCGAAATCCGAAGAAAAGACCAACACTAACATTCAATCTATAATGAATTGGAGAAAAACAACTGAAAAGGCGAGGGTACCCAAATATACCTCAAGCTAAAACTTTTCCTTCCTATAAGTCCTTTATCCGAAAGTGATTGTCTATGGACTGAGTTGAGACAATACAACAAATCGGTTCACACTTCGTGTGATCATCTATGAATACGAGATCGAGACAATGCAACGACGAAGTGTGCTTACTTGATACAAAGGTTCGGACTTAACCAAACATAATAGGATTGCTTATCAAGTAAATAGGAATTAACGTTTGTGTAATTTACTTTAATTATAATAAAACAATTATAATGCGAAAATATAAAGTAAATGGCACAGCAAGATTTTGTTAACGAGGAAACCGCAAATGCAGAAAAAACCCGGGACCTTGTCCAGAATTAAATACTCTCAGGATTAAGCCGCTATACAAAATAAACCAACTTCATATAGTTGAGACCAAGCAACTAAACCTATAGTTGACCTAGTTCCATCTGTATTCCCACGCCTCCGACCTGTAAACAAGTCACGTACTTGGACCAATTCCTTTGGTTCGTATTCCAAACAGTAAAGGAACAACAAATCTGTTTGGTATCAACTCTCTTCAACCAAGTGATATGAGTCGGATAAAGGATCTTCTGTTTATCTTAACATAAACTCCTTTGCCAGGTTCCAAGATCTATCTTATGTTTAATCACCAAAAGTTAATCTTTAAGATTTTGCAATCAATACCTTTAATCCCAAGGAAACGTATTGATGCCGATCTACACAACTATTTTATCAAAGTACCACAAGGATAAATCGATTATAGTTGGATCCTCTTTTACCGAAACAAGTATTGTGCACACCAAAGATTTATATAACCAAGTCAGAAATATTTTATCTCTTATTTGTCTTCAAATATTCTTAGATCTTCAATAAACACCTGCACACAACTACTTGAATCTCTTGTGATCAATCACGCACAGAACGGAGTCTGTTAACAATGGATTATCACAAGATCGTCTTTAGCACTAACAACAGTTTGAAGATCCTTGTCGAAACCTTAAACTAGCTTGAGTGAATCATATATCAGAAGAGAATATTCTCAAGCATAAAAAAACTAGGTGCAATCAAAGTTCAACCACCGTTAGTCAATCAAATCAATATGAAAACAAAAGATAAACCACAATTATCTAGTTTCCCACCAACGGTACGCGCTAGAGCTTCTCAATCCTAAATAAGACTTTAAACTGAGCGGCCGTAAGAGATTTCGCCTAATTAGGTTACTCTCCTCTCTGAATAGGCGGCTTCACCAGTAACAGTACAATAGAGGAAGTTTACTGTCACGAAGGATTAGTTTTCCCGAAATGCAAACTTCAACTATTTATAGACAAGGAAGTTTGGTCACCAAGGAATTTCCAAAACCGAAAATATTCTCAAGATATTCTATAACAATTTCCATATTCGGTTTTCATAATTCCTGACAATGCTTTGTGCAAAATATTTGATCGAAAATCTCCTTGGAAAATCTTTAACTAGCAAATACACATTACTAATTCTTACTTTCCATATATAATTAAAAACCTTAATTAAAAGATTCAGAACTTATTTAATTGCGATCTTGGGATTTACTTCCTTCATAGCGGTTAAGGAATACCTTTGAACAATAAAAAATATATGCATTACTGCACATGTTCAAAGTGTGTCGACATCCTTTCTTTGTAAGTCCTTTTTCATACTTACTCACTTGAAACCGATTTACCACACTTCCAAATAAGTTTAGAATTGGTTCATCTGACTTTCAAGAACTATGTGATTGATCAAGTAACACTCAATCACAAATCATGGGTTTAACGGTTCTACCAAAACAAGTTTCGGTTCTATCTCCATGTGAGTATTGTGCATAGTCACACTAGCTTCCTAAAATTCGGTTAACTAGGTACTAGGATCCGTTCCCCACATATATATGGTATCTAACTCATATGTGTTGCACATGTCCATAGGATCGGTTCCCCTTTCTGCTATAAACCTTGTTGCACCCTATACAAGGATCGATCCCCCTTTGTGATGTGATGCACCTCTTACTAGGATCGGTTCCCCTTTACCCGGTGTTAGGCCTTACAAACTACACAAACTCAATCATACCATCAGGTGATTACTTAAGATCGGGTTCACTAATAAAAGTCATACCAATACAAAAGTCAGGCCTCATGTGAATAGTTTTACCTAGAACACAAACAAGTCATGAACGGTTACACTAATCATACATATTGGTCGTTCATAAGATATGCAATGAAGAACAGCCCCAATAATGCCTAGCGATTTCCTTTTCGGTTCACAAACAAAGTTCACGAACTTACTTCCTTAAAACACATGTAAGAACATTGTTTCCTAGGATAAAATCCTCACCTCATACCCATACATAATCACAATAGCATTCATACGATTATGTTGATGTCTTATCTACAAAGTTTAATGGTTAAGCAATAAACCTCGTATTGTATTTCTTAATACTATGTCTATCTAGAGTGTTCATGCTTCGCAGTTTTGTTTTCAATATGCACGACTTTAAAGATACGTTAGGGAATGAAATAGTTCAAGTCAAATATCACTAACCTCAAGTGGAAGGACGATGTTGTGGTTGTAGCTCTGTACTTCTTCACTTCTTCAAGTCTTCGCAATACATGTAATGTTTCATATCATAATATACTTTCAAGATAACATATACGAAGTCGACTCTAGTACATTTAATCAAGCGACTCTTAAATGAGTTTTGGTTCATTAAAATATGACAACCAAACTTGACATACCAACGCTTGGTGGGTTCAACCGAGCTATGCTCTAACAATCTCCCCCTTTGTCAATTTTAGTGACAAAACTCTTACAATCATATGGATGAACAAATTACAAGAATTCATTACATATACGCTTGATTCCCGATTTTAACAGCACATAACCTGCATACATTCAATCCTTAAAAATGCAACAGTTGTTGACATTATAATAACAAAGCTCATACTCCCCCTAAAGGTGACATAGGTAGATTTGCAATCCTCGCGTCTTTGTTATACCAAATTATATGATATGTTACTCCCTCTTAGTCTATGCTTTTCCTAATTCGTTAGATAAACGTTCAAGCACCATTGTCCTCTTCGACGCCAATCAATATAAATTGACACCAGCATCACTTGTTTAGTCCATATATTTCTCCCCCTTTTTGTCACAAAATGACAAAGAAACAAAAAAATAAAGGACAACACGAAAAGGATCTTACAAATCTCAAAATAGACTTGCAGGGGTAATGAAACCGGCCCATGGGTGATCATGGGATCGAATGACGATCATTTTATGAAGTCCCAAAATGATTCGGAAGAGTTTGGACCTAATATGAACAAATTAGGTCAAATGATGAAAATATGTGGGACCGGCCTCTTGCAATCCAAAGAGTCAACCTTGGTCGACCAAGGTAGTATGCTCACGTCACCAAAGTGTTCGCATCTCAGTCCTGAGAATTTTGATATTTTTTGATGTGCATTTGAGCAATCATTTGGGAAAATATGAAGAAATCAAGGATTTTTGTTGAAACTAAGGAAACTTCATGAGATGAAGGAATCATGAAGTGTGAGACCGGCTACGGCTAAGGCATGGCCGGCCGGCCAATGAGCCCGGTCCCATAGCATTTTCCCTAATTTTATTATATTTTTCATGATTTTATGAAAATATCATGAAACCAAAGAGTTTGTTGAAATAAAGGAATTTTCCTTGAAGTGAAAGAGTTTCGATGAGATGAAGGAAACAAATAATATAATAATAATAAAATAAGGGAGTGTGGGGCCGGCTTGGGGATGGTCGGCCGGCTAGGGCCCGGTCCCGTGAGTTTTCCCTAATTTTATTTTTTGTTTCCATGATTGGAAGGAATTTTCTTAATTTGAAGGAAATTCCATGAAATCAAGGAATTTCATGGGATCAAGGAAACATAAAAATAATAATTATAAAACAAAGGGCGTGCGGGGCCGGCTAGGGCCCGGTCCCACGGGTTTCCCTAATTTTATATTATTTTTTCATTGTTTGAAGGAAATACCATGAGATTAGGAAAATAATAAAAATAATGAGGAATCAAGAGGTGTGGGACCGACCGTCACTAGGGCATAGCCGGCCGGCTAGTAGACACGGTCCCACGACACCTTTCCCAATTTTATACTATTTCTTTGATGCGAAGAAAACACCATGGAACTGAGGAGTTTCCTTAAAACGAAGGTTCAAATGAAGGGATTTTCATGAGATCAAGGAAAATAGTAAAAAATATGATAAAATATAAAATTAGGCGTGGGATTGGCCACGGCACGACCGGCCGGCCGGTGGGCCCAATCCCCCAGCGCTTTGATTTATATTTTGTTATTTATTATTTTCTTTCCTATTTTGCATAAGTTCATCGTCCCATCGTATTTTGAAATACTCGTTCGTGCGTTCATGTGCTCGTCAGTGCATTATTGTTAAGTACACTCGCATCATTTTGGTCGGGGCTTACCCGAAGGTAGCTCAGATGCCCGTACGCTGAATATTTATTACTAACCCATGGAGCTCTGTTGAGAAAACCATGAATTGAAGTAACGAAATATTATGAAAAATATTGAATATTTTTCAAGGATTCAGTGAATGAATCTAATGATTTAGGAATAATTAATTGATGGATCTATACTAGTACGATCGTCTAGGAGCATTAATTATTCAGGAGTTGAGTGATATGAACTTGTTGAAGCGTCATATTTCTTCTATACAGTCAGGGAAAACATTGTTACATCCTGAAGACGTTATTGCTCTATACTAGCAGGCAAGCTGTCTAGGAGCCGTCTAATCTTGCGATTCTATATGGAAGTGATCACTGAAATTTCTCAGTATTCATGAGATATGCCGTTGCCTCAGCTGAGAGACTACACATCTACATATACTCTGAGAGACAGTATTCTCAGTCAGAGATTCTCGTGGCATGAGTTTTCACGCTTTCGATAAGAGACATGAGCCTCAATACTTGTCTGATTGTTAGATCAGGAGTATATATAATTATGGGTTTACGATTTTATCCCTTGTCGAAAATCCACCATCTACATGCTGGAGTTGACAACTACTTGCATGAAATTAAGTCCGCGAACCGGAGAAGTTCTCATACCCGAAATTTCTGCTGGAGTTTGTAGACTCTGCCCGGTAACTTAAGTCCGCGAACCTAGTCTGCGAACTTGAGAAGGTTATATATCTGAAGATGATTTGTGAACTTAAACTTAAAAAGACTAAGGAATGCAGTTTGAAAACCGTGGCTATAAAAGTTCATGAACCAATTCAAGTGAATCAAGTCATCTTTGCTTCAATTGTGTCTTGTGTAATACATGAGATTTCCTTGTAATTGAACAACTCTCTAACTAGTTCATTTGAAATCATTTGAACTAGTTATGGTGAAGAAGAACGTGGTTAATATGGAATGCTCATATGTCTAACCTTTTGGTTAATTGTTGAACCAACAAGTACATACGTTTGGGGACGGTTAACAAACCTAGAAGCGTACATTGTCAAGTGTGTCTAACAAGCTAAGTTTTCGATCTAACGGTTGAGAAATATTAGCTTGAATCTAAATCAGGTTTTCATCTAATGGTGGATATTGATTTCTTTGTTACCAAGGTAACTTAATTGCAAACCCTGATTTGAAAGACTATATAAGAGGAACTCTAGTATTTGTGCAAAACTAATCCCCACACCTCACATGTGATACTAGTTTGCATACTAGAGTCGGTTCTCCTTTAACCTTTGGGTTTCTTCTTCTAAAACCAGGCTAACGACTTAAAGACCTCATTGGGATTGTGAAGCCAGACCGATACTACTTTTATCGTAGTTGTGTGATTTGATCTTGCATCTTCTATCGTACGAGTACAATCAGATTGATTGGCTTGGGATTGATATCTCCGATAGGCAAGATATAAAAAGTAATCACAAACATCTTCGTCTCATTTTTTGTGATTCCGCAACATCTTTTTTCGCTACCATACGATTAAGATTGTTGTGAGGTGATTGATAAATCTAGGATGTTCTTCGGGAATATAAGACCGGGTTATCAGTTGGTTCCTGTTCACCTAAATTATTATCAAAAGACGGAACAAAACCTTCTAGGGTTTATCTGTGGGAGACAGATTGATCCTTTGATAGACTTGTCTGTGTGAGACAGATTTTTTTATTGTCAAGTCTTCGACTTTGGGTCGGAGTAACTCTTAGTTGTGGGTGAGATCATCTAAGGGAATCAAGTTCGCAGTATCCTGCTAGGATCAGAGGCGTATGGAGTACAACTGTACCTTGGATCAGTGGGAGACTTATTGGGGTTCAACTACATTCCAGTCCGAAGTTAGCTTGGAGTAGGCTAGTGTCTGTAGCGGCTTAATACAATGTGTTTTCAATCTGGACTAGGTCCCGGGGTTTTTCTGCATTTACGGTTTCCTCATTAACAAAATTTCTGGTGTCTGTGATTTCTATTTCCACATTATATTGTTTTATCTTTATTATTGAAATAATACAGGTTGTGCGTTTAGATCATCAATTAGAATATCCAAACTTAGGTTGTTGATTTTCAATGATTGATCCTTGGATATTGGTGTTTGGTACCATCCAAGTTATTCTTTGTGTTTGATTAAAGACTCGCTGATTTCTGTTAGCTCGAGTAAATTAAAACAAGAGAGAGAGATCAACTCCTTGAGATACTTTTACCTAGATTGAGTCTGACTGTCTAGTTGATTCTCTAGAAAGTATTTCGGAGTTAGTCCATACAGATTGCTAAGCGAAATATTGGGTGGTGTTGTTAGACCCCCGCTTTTTCAATTGGTATCAAAGCAGGCAAACACGTTAAAGACCGTATAAGTCTTTGTTTGTAGTGATCTGATTATGGACGAGTCTATCTCTAATAATGTACCAGTTCATAAATTACCAGATGATTCTAAAAGCTTGGATTCACCTGAGAGAACTATCACATCTAAGTCAATATCTAAACATTCTCTTGATGTAAAAACTGTTGATTGGGAAACTCTCATAGAAGAACAGTTGGATGAACTTTCTGATGAAGGTGATTCAGATATTGATAGAGATGTTGATGAGGAAGTCTCAGAGTATGTTAAGTTTTTGGATTCGTGGAAGATGAATAAGATTAAAACTTCTCATGTCTCACCTATTCTGACTCCTCTCTGTCGAGAAAACAAGAAATTGAGAAGATGTTACGCAGGTGTTTATTTTTCGAATCGCTCTAACGAATCAATCCTCAAGGATTCTGAGGAAAACCTACGTATGAATTCACTTGAACGTGATAATCTTTATCAAAAGTACTTTTTGTTGGAAGAGAAACTTGCAGAATCTGAAGCAAGGTTTAACTCTCAACAAATTAGTTTTGATGACAGAGAAAGTGCTTGTCTCGCTCGAGAAAAACGCCTTGAGGCTGATTTAGCTGTTGCTCTTGATAAAATCAAGATGTTGGAAGATGACTTGAAAAAGTTCAATACTAGTTCAAGAAAATTAACCACTATGCTAGGAGCAAGTAAAAATCATCGTGATACACGAGGATTGGGCTATAAGGGAATAAATGCTCCAAGTGTTAGCAAAGAGGTAAAATTTGTCAAGGATAGTGATTCTTCTCAACAAAAGGTTTCCGCTGATGGAAAAAGTGAAATACCTTCACCGGAAATTAAGGTTCGAAAGAGCAAAGAATATGAACCTCCAAAGTCAGCACATACGGATCGAGGTAAGAACATTCCTTATGTTTGCCACTATTGCGGAAACAAAGGTCACCTGGAAAGGATATGTCATTTTCGTGTAAGGAATAAGAAACTTCATGATGTTCTTGTTTGGGCATCACAAGAAGTTGTGAAACCAAGATCATATGCTAAGGCTAATCCCCTTAACATTACAGATTGTAACTTTCCAGGCAAAGGAATCGTTGCTGTGATAAACCTAGATTTGCCTATAAACGTTATACGAAGCCTTTTCACAATCGTAATGGTTATCCAAAGGATAACTTCGTAAAGACGAAGACAATATCCTATGCTCCCAATTGGAGAAAGACTAACTTGCAAAAGAATAGTCAATCCAATTCTCTTCCAAGAAATCTTGAAGATAGTAACGGAAAGAAGGTTCTGGTTGTTCCTAAATGCACTCAGAAGTGGGTACCAAAGAAAGCTAATGATACTTTGAGTGTGAAAAGGAATGATCTTCCAGAAAATTCCATGACTATGGAGAAGGCAGTATCCATGATGTTGGAACTTAACAAGTTTTTTGGAAAAATGGAATTGGATGTGAAAGGCTCTAAAAGTGATCCATTTCATGATAATCCAAAGGTCAATTGCGGTGACCAAGATATTTTTCACCCCAACACAACTTAATTGTGTTGTAAGTGCATTCTCACCAAGGAATGCCATGCTATGCATACAGTGAGGGAAGCATGAAAATTGGGGCGCACAGATTATGTTCCGTAAGGCTGTAGAATTCAATTGGATTCATCTAAAAAGGTATGTCTATAAACTTGAGAAATATTTGTGCTTTTATTTGTTTAGAGAACTTATAATGATTCACGTACCTTTCTTATCGTTCTTTTCTACCTAACTTGATCTGTGTTTAAGGTTCTTAAACGTTTAGGTTTGAAAACAGTAGTTCGGGATGTTTGGACTTAATGGTACACCTACCAGGTAAGCATAACATATTTTAAAATCAAAATCCAGGGGTTTAAGTTCGCGGACTTGAAAATTCGTTTGCAAACCCATATGCATACTTGATGTCGATATTCGGTAAACTTGTTTTGGCCGTATCTTCTTCGTCCGAACTCGGAATGACCTCATTCTTTTTGCATTCTCTTCCTATTTGAATACAGACATGTCAAATTTAAACTTGGGCATGTCAAATTGAATCTTGGGCATGGGAATGAAAGCGCAAGCCTACGGTCTTGGCCATCTCAAAATTGATCATAGACATGTCAAATTTAAACATGAGAATTTTAAATTGAATCTTGGGCATGGGCGTGAAAGCACAAGACTACGGTATTGGGCATCTGAAAATTGATCCTAGGCATGTCTAATTGAATCTTGGGCATGGGCATGAAAGCACAAGCCTACGGTCCTGGGCATCTCAAAATTGATCCTAGGCATTTCAAATTGAATCTTTGGCATGGGCATGAAATCACAAGCTTACGGTCTTGGGCATCTCAAAATTGATCCTGGACATGTAAAATTTAAACTTGGGCATGTCAAATTGAATCTTGAGCATGGGCACGAAAGAACAAATCTACGGTCTTGGGCATCTCAAAATTGATCCTAGACATGTCAAATTTAAACTTGGGCATATCCAATTGAATCTTGGGCATGGGTATAAAAGTACAAGCCTACGGTCTTGGGCATCTCAAAATTGATCCTAGGCATGTCAAATTGAATCTTGTGCATGGGCATGAAAGCACAAGCATACGTTCTTAGGCATTTCAAAATTAATCCTATCATGTCAAATTTAAACTTGGTCATAGGAATGAAAGCACAAGCTTATGGTCTTGGGAATCTCAAAATTGATCCTATAATTATTGAATTTGGATGAGTTAAGATTGGTATTTGTCCTATCTCTTGTTTTTGAGTGTTTTGCTCCGTTTCGTTGAACTTGTTCCACTTCTCTTGGACTTGGGCACTTGGATTCATGGAGTAGTAATCTTCTAATCTCATTTGTAGATTTTACAAGAATGTTGTTGGTGAATCACAAAGAAGGAAGTTCAAGAATGGGCAGTAGTACGCATTACTATGGGATTCTTGAATGTTTACAATCATTTTATGTGAACTATGGTGCATGGTCATTAATAACTTTGTATGTTGTTCTTTGAAAATCTTTTTATACGCCTTTGGTAGCTATTCTTGGTATAAATCCGGGCGAAAAAGATTGATTCTAATCTCTAAGGACAAACCATCTTATATGTGTATTACAAGTTTTTCTTGATGCCTAGGAAACTTCTTATGAGAATTTATTCTTGTTTTTGAGAAGGATTACTAGAGTTTGGAATAGCAATTATTGTGATTACACATAGCTATGTCCAACGTTTTCATCTTCTTGTTTTTTAGGTTTTTTGTTTAAATTCTAAAAATTGTTTGGAAGATGATTTTCGCAGTATTAATCTTTATGATTTGTTATATTGCAATTTGTTATGGGATATTGGTGTTTACGTCCGTGAACTATATTTGTCCCATACTTTGTCAAAAGTAAAGTCATTTGTTGTTGATATCCAAATATTGATAAAAGAATGAATGGACTTTTGACAAATACAAAAGTTAAGCCTTTATTATCAATTCTTGATGGAAGATAGGTTAAAATCTTTTGTGAACAAGGATTATGTCTATTAGTTGTCGTTATGCAAATAGTGATGTAAGATAGAATGAATCCTTGTATATTCCGCAAGTATTGATCATCCTTGATCCATATTTTATGTATTACTGTGAGGCTCCGTAATGTATCTTATGTTGAGCACTATACAACCAAGATGATTTTTTAGCTTAGTTATTGTTCCGTGAGATATGTTATGTCGAGCATATTGAACTAAATTAATCATCTTGTTTGGTTATTTAGTTATTGCTCCGTAAGTTTTCTTATGTCGAGCAAAACAAATGACAATTAAATTGATTACTTTTGTGATTAGTTTGGTTGTGTATTCCGATTAGATAATTATGGGTTCTCTTGTAATTAATCTAGTTGAGTATTTTCGTGTCTCCATAAGTTCCCTTATGTTGAGCATAATCAATTGAATTGATCACTTTTGTGTTTAATTTGATTGCGTATTCCGATTAAATTAATCATGGGTTTACTTGTGATTAATTTGATTGAATTTTTGGATACAGGAAATCATTCTCATGGTTTTTTTGTGTCCAATAAAAATCCTTATTTTCTTTCGAAATTAAGGTCGCTCTTGTTATTCCTTCGGGAATGACATCAAATGGGGGAGAGTTCTTTTGAACTTGTGCTTAATGGTCATATCTTGAGGGGTGTGCGGCTGCGGAATTTTAGAGGGGTTATCTTGTATCTTTAAACTCCTTGATGAATGCATTTAGCTTCGGCTTTATGATTGCATCTAATTTAGTTGGTATGTATTTTTTTCCTTTAGTCATGAAATGTCTCTTTCGGAAATTTCATTATGATCCCGTTCTTGTACCTTTGCAATTTTATTGAAAAAAAGGGGGAGAATTAATATGTAGTTCACACTACAAATACATATGGTTTTCGGATCATTGTGTAAGGGGGAGCGGTTTCCATGTGAGATGGAGTATTGACTAAGGGGGAGTGATACATATCACCATAGTATAATTATTGAAGTTGTGATACAATTGAACTTTGACGCTGTGTAATAATACTATGACACTGTATAACAATGATCGAGAACTATGTTTTCTCATTGGTATAGCTACAGATCTTCAAAAGCGGTGATGCTAAACTTACAACCTTTGGGATCATTGGAGTACTTGGAAATGACGAAGATTTCGAGGAATATTGAAGATTATACATGTGGAATAGGAGCTACTAAAGTTTCTTTATCTTTTTTGTATTCCATATGTATTTATATTTTTGTCACTAAAATTGACAAAGGGGGATATTGTTAGAGCATTCATCGGTCGAACTCGCATGCGTTGCTATCTCAAGCATGTTTGTCAATGTTAGTGATCAAAACTATAAGTCTTGATTTCTAGTCTATTATAGCAAAGTCTCAGACTAGGATAGAAAGTGTAGTTGAGCTCAAGGACTTCATGGAGATTCATCATACAAGTAGAAGAACTACTCAAGGAACTGTTGGAATTTCTCGACAAAAAGGTATGTGAAGACTTGAACTTATCTATCACTCAAAAGTCTATCTACTCTATCTCCTACTCTTTGAGACAAGAAGTCGTATGCTATATATACAGACTTTGATTATACACATTTGGTATTTCGAGCCGAGTATACCTCGCCTATCTATATCTCGAAATATGAGTTGGTAAGCTTTTCTCTTTAACCAAGTTTATCTTTACCATGTGACGAAAGTCATGATATGTTTCAATCATCTTGAAAATTGCTTTGACGAGAAATAGTGTAACAACTGTATAACGTCCTCTAAGAATGTTTCAATGATTGAAATAAGAGTTTATATTACCTAACCAATGGTGGACATAGGCATTGTTGTGGAAACACATTTATGTATAAGTCTTATTCCTTGGACCAAAGTTTGTGAACTTTGTTGATCAAGAGAACCGGAAGAATGGCGTGAGCCAAGTCCGCGAACTGCTGAAGTCTGCGAACCCGAGAATTTCTGCTGGAGTTGACAAACTACTTGCGTGAAACCCAGTCCGCGAATCGGAGAAGTTCTCATACCCGAGAATTTCTGCCGGAGTTTGTAAACTCTGTCCGGTAACTTAAGTCCGCGAACCTAGTCTGCGAACTTGAGAAGGTTATATATCTGAAGATGATTTCTGAACTTAAACTTAAAAAGACTAAGGAATGCAGTTTGCAAACCGTGGCTATAAAATTTCATGAACCGATTCAAGTGAATCAAATCATCTTTGCTTCAATTGTGTCTTGTGTAGTACATGATGAAAAAGCGGGGGTCTAACAACATCACTCAATATTTCGCTTAGCAATCTGTATGGACTAACTCCGAAATACTTTCTAGAGAATACACTAGACAGTAAGACTCAATCTAGGTAAAAGTATCTCAAGGAGTTAATATCTCTATCTTCTTTTTATTTACTCAAGCTAATAGAAATCAGCGGGTCTTTAATCAAACACAAGCCGTGGAACTTTGGCGTCGCAGCCAAGAGGTTGCCACAAATCGTTTGGTTTGGTGGCAAGCTTGTACAGCAGAGATTTGGGTCTCAGAAGGAGGGGTAGCCGTTGATTATTGCAACCCTCCGTTTGGCAGCCAGCGGCATGGAGGCATGGCCGGCATGGTTTTGGCATGGTTTAGGCGCGGCCAAGCCAGGATTTTGGCATAGTTTTAGGAGCGGCCAAAATTAGGGTTTTGGCATAGTTTAGGCGCGGCCAAAATTAGGGCTTGGCATTTGGCCAAAAGTTTCCACGCGTTTGGTGGCGAACTTGGACGGCTGAGATTTGCATCTCAGAAGGAAGGGTGGTCGTTGATTGTTGAAACCCTTCGTTTGGAAGCCAGCAGCATGGAGGCATATCCGGCATGGCTTTGGCATGGTTTAGGCGCTGCCAAGCTGGGATTTTGGCATAGTTTTAGGCGCGGCCAAAATTAGGGTTTTGGCATGGTTTAGGCGCGGCCAAGCTAGGATTTTGGGAGACAGATTGATCTTTTGATAGACTTGTCTGTGTGAGAAAGTTTGATCTTTTGATAGACTTGTCTGTGTGAGACATATTTGTTTATTGTCAAAGCCTGTGATTTTGGGTCGTAGAAACTCTTAGTTGTGGGTGAGATCAGCTAAAGGAATCAAGTGCACAGTATCCTGCTGGGATCAGAGGCGTAGGGAGTGCAACTGTACCTTGGATCAGTGGGAAACTGATTGGGGTTCAACTACAGTCCAGTCCGAAGTTAGCTTGGAGTAGGCTAGTGTCTGTAGAGGCTTAATACAGTGTGTGTTTAATCTGGACTAGGTCCCGGGGTTTTTCTGCATTTGCGGTTTCCTTGTTAACAAAATTTCTGGTGTCTGTGCTATTTCAATTTCCGCATTATATTGTTTTATCTTTATAATTGAAATAATACAGGTTGTGCATTTAAGATTATCAATTAGAATAATCCAACCTTTGGTTGTTTGATTGTCATTGATTGATCCTTGGACATTGGTCTTTGGTACCGTCCAAGTTATTCCTTGTGTTCGATTATTGACTCGCTGATTTCTATTAGCTTTAGTAAATCAAAACAAGAGAGAGATATTAACTCCTTGAGATACTTTTACCTAGATTGAGTCTGACTGTCTAGTTGATTCTCTAGAAAGTATTTCGGAGTTAGTCCATTCAGATTGCTAAGCGAAATATTGGGTGGTGGTGTTAGACCCCCGCTTTTTCAACCCCTCCTTCTGAGACGCAAATCTCAGTCGTACAAGCTTGCCACCAAACCAAACGATTTGTGTCAACCTCTTGGCTGCGAGGCCAAAGTTTCACGGTTTGTGACAAACCCTAATTTGGGTCGCGCCAAGAGCATGCACGAGCCGTGCTAGCCATGCCTCCATGCCGCTGGCCGCTAAACGGATGGTTGCATCAATCAACGGCCACCCCTCCTTCTGAGATGTAAATCTCAGCCGTACAAGCTTTCCACCAAACGACTTGTGGAAATATCTTGGCTACGCTGCCAACTCTTTGGCCACGGCACACACTTAGCTATGCCAATTCTTTGGTCACGGCACCAAACCCTAATAAGCCACGCCAAGATCATGCGCAAGCCATGACAACACCATGGCCACGCCACTGGCTACGAACCACAATCAACGGCTAACCTTCCTCTCAAGATGCAAAATCTCGGACGTCGAAGGTCACCATTGAACCGACAAGTCTCTCAATCTTAACTTTCTAAACAATAGAAACACGCTACACGTTTTCCACGAAAACACTCGAGACATCAAAACATGTCACAAAACTGGGGGATGCTCATCAGGGTAATGGTCTGGCGGTTTACAGCGTGCGGCGTACACTATGCCCATTATAAGAAAGTGTCACAAGAGTGAGGCGGTTAATAAATACAGGAAGTAATGGTGAAACGTTTCCTTCATTATGGAAACATCAATTCCAGGCGTTACCTGTTACCGATTTCTTTCATTTACTCAACCGTTTCCACTTCTTACGAGACCAGGGTACGTTTTGTTGCGACTTGTATAAATAGGTCTCACCTATTTCCACCAAAGGACAAGTTTTGGTCAGGAGAATACAACACTCAGAAATCAATTGTTAGCTTTCCCATATGTTAGCTTTACACTTTCTGATACAAGTCGTCAAACAACTACTCTTCCCAAATCAACTATTCTGGTATCAACACTCTCTTCGCTTCCCTCCATATACCAACCCTTCTCCTTCACTTTGTGACCGAAGAAAGTATGGAACAACCATTTCTTGGTTTAGGCCAGATTTGTACAGATTGATCTTTCTAATCAAAGTACTCCCTTGCAGTACATTGTTTAGGATTTAGACTCGTTTCTCACCCACACACTCGAAATTACCAAAATCAACAAAAACTGTTTTCACCCTCAAACAATTGGCGACCACAGTGGGAGATCAATCTCTCGGTTTCAATATCGATTTCCAATTTTCAGTTTCACCTTTCGATTCCGATCTCAAGATGGTAGAAGCAAACAATCTTTTCGGGAATCATGTCTCAATTTTCAGTTATCACACGACGAGGAGTGACCGGGGGCTTATCGCGGTCAGGACAGCGTCACCCATAAAACTACGACGGACATGCATGTGGCTAGGGTTTGCACCAAGATGGAAGAACAAGCTAAAGGAGGAACGCTGGAATACATACCTGGAGTATGCTCGTTGTGTTGCTACTAGCTCCAAGACGAGGGAATAAAACTGATGATACGGGATAAAAAAGATTGGTAGCACCTTTTATAGGCATGATGTTTTTGGAGCTCGAATGGAGGAATGTTTCCTATTTTTGGTTACACATGGTAAGAGGCAACCGGGCCCGCTAGCAACGCTCCATGGCGCCAATAGGCCGTGGCCAAGCTAGCACCAAGAGACCGCCAGCGCCATCTCCACGCTTCAGCCGACACCATCTCCGCATCCTAGCCGGCGCCATCTCCGCGTCCCCTCCACTCCTAGCCAGCGCCAACAGCTTGCATCCTTCCAGCGCCAGCAACTTTCATCCTTTCCAGCGCTAACAACTTGCATCTTTCCAGCATCAGCAACTTGCATCCTTCCAGCGCTAACAACTTGCATCTTTCCAGCGCCAGCAACTTGCATGCTTTGCTATCTCAAGCATGTTTGTCAATGTTAGTGATCAAAACTATAAGTCTTGATTTCTAGTCTACTATAGCTAAGTCTCGGACTAGGATAGAAAGTGTAGTTGAGCTCAAGGACTTCATGGCGATTCATCATACAAGAAGAAGAACTAATCAAGGAACCGGTGAAACTTCTCGACAAAAAGGTATGTGAAGACTTGAACTTATATGTCACTCAAAAGTCTATCTACTCTATCTCCTACTTCTTGAGACGAAACACCGTTCACCTAGTAAACATCAAAACCATCTATGTTTTTCTATATCCATCTTCTTGATCTATCCATGTGATTAGTTTTGACTCCGGATATTGATGTCCATAGTGCGACTATCTGAGTAGAGCTCTGTCACTTCATATGAATTTTAGTATGCTTGAGTGCAAACTCGTGTACAACAATTGGAATTTCGCATCAGGGTACTTCCTCCTGTAGTCAATAAGTATGCCAACCAAGGAGATTATTTAGTGCCTTCCAAGGTTCTGTGTAGATAGCTAGGGTCTGGAGTATAAAGGTTTTGTGGGTATACCTCTGGTAAGCCCTCCGGAGACAACACGCCGCCACTAGGGACACCTAGGGGTTTAAAGGCTTATTGCATATGCTAAATGCAATCGACGATGCCTGCGACAATGAGTTAGGATTTTATTTCTATTTTATATTTGCTTGAGGACTAGCAAATAATAAGTTTTGGGGTATTTGATAGACACATTTTTGTGTCTGAATTGTCCTCAGTGTCTGTATTGCTAGCGCTTGATTTTTTACTTATTATGGTGTTTTTATGTTTGTGTAGGTGTTTTTGGAGAAATACACTTGTGTGGAAAAAGTTGCTCAAAAAATGCTATTTGGACCCCTGGAGGACATTTGTTATACGGACCCCAGATTTGGCTAAGGGACACCCAAGGTTATGCGTAGCCCATTTTTGTCCACATCACCCATCTTCTTCAAATTCAAATTTCGAAATTTGGCGGAAAATGGAGCAGTAAACTGCAGAATTTTCGATCGGATTTTGGACATGTTACACAGAGAGTCGATGGCTGGGATTTGCTGGGATGACGCGACTAGCATTAACATGCTGGATATGGGTGATTTCGTCAAACGAAATTGGCTGGATTCTCAGTGAGAAGGAACAGGGCATATGCACGTACATGAGTTATTCTCGAGATTTTTAGAGTTATCTTTGGGAATTCTGCGTGTGGCTGGAGGGACTTGAAGTTGTTTTGATTGTTTACTGAGTGTGTTGGAGTATTTCAAAACCATGCAGACGCGTGATGAAGCTAAAAAAAGGAATATTATTCTCATAACAGACCGTGGAAGATAAACATAATTATTACGGGATTATTCGCATTCACTCAGGAATATCTCGGTGTTGTTGGGTATAAATAAGTGAATGGAGTTGATGCGAGGAGGGCTGGAGAGTTTGCGAGAGTTAGAGAGCATCACAGAGCCGAAAAATCAAGTTGCTGAGAACACCATTTCTGCTGCTGCAGAACTGAAGAACACGAAGAACAGACTGACGAAGACAGTCGTTTATCAACAGTGACAACGACAGACACGTGAGGGTCACAGAGAGACAACAACAGCAGTTCTCTTTTATCGTTCTTTGTAACAGTGTTTTGCAACAATTATAAACGTTGCAAATACCCGATTTTTCATTATTTTCTCTCCATTTCATCCTTGTAAACAAATTTTGAGCATGAATCAATACTTTGAGCAAGTTTATACAATGATGAGCTAAACCCATCCTCTGGTGGGGGGGGGGGGGGGGGGGGGGCAGAGGAAGCTATTTCGCAAATAAAATGTGATAATATCTATTTTATTTAATTTATGCAATTATTATATGATTATTTGCCTTGATAAATAAATAGAAAAAAATGGTTTTTGGTAAACAATTGTTATTTCAATTGATGGAGCATGCTAGCCTAGGTTTTCATGTCCCATACTTTCGATTTACAATTGTTATTTCTAAAAAAAATCAACTTTTGCAATATTTAGAATCAATTTGAATGAAGGATTTGCATAATTATAATTAGAGAATATAAAATCACTTTGATATTGGTAATTAGTGGAATCCATGCCCCAGTCTTCTCCATATTTTTCATATCACTTTTATTTAAGTTTCCTATATTTTTATTTAAAATTAAGTCTAAAATAATCTTCCTTCACAAGTCTCAACGAACCTTTTTACTACAACAACTTTGAAAATACATCACTACACAAGACACAATTGAAGCAAAGATGATTTGATTCACTTGAATCGGTTCATGAACTTTTATAGCCACGGTTTACAAACTGCATTTCTTAGTGTTTTTAAGTTTAAGTTCAGAAATCATCTTCAGATATATAACCTTCTCAAGTTCGCAGACTAGGTTCGCGGACTTAAGCTACCGGGTAGAGTTTACAAGCTCCGACAAAAATTCTCGGGTCTGAGAACTTCGACGGTTTGCGGACTGAGTTCGCGGACTTAGCTTCACGCAAGTAGTTTGTCAACTCCAGCATAAATTCTCGATTTTAAGAACTTCGGCAGTTCGCGGACTTGGTTCATGCCATTCTTCCGGTTCTCTTGATCAACAAAGTTTGCAAACTTTGGTTCAAGGAATAAGACTTATACATAAATGTGTTTCCAAAACAATAATTATGTCCACCATTGGTTATGTAATCTAAACTCTCATTTCAATCATTGAAACATTCTTAGAGGATGTTATATAGTTGTTACACCATTTCTCGTCAAAGCAATTTTCAAGATGATTGAAACATATCATGACTTTCGTCACATGGTAAAGATAAACTTGATCGAAGCGAAAATCTTACCAACACATATTTCGAGATATAGATAGGAGAGGTATACTCGGCTCGAAATACCAAATGTGTATAATCCAAGTCTATATATATAGCATACGGCTTCTTGTCTCAAAGAGTAGGAGATAGAGTAGATAGACTTTTGAGTGACAGATAAGTTCAAGTCTTCACATACCTTTTTGTCGAGAAGTTCCACCGGTTCCTTGAGTAGTTCTTCTACTTGTATGATGAATCACCATGAAGTCCTTGAGCTCAACTACACTTTCTATCCTAGTCTGAGACTTATCTATAATAGACTAGAAATCAAGACTTATAGTTTTGATCACTAACATTGACAAACATGCTTGAGATAGCAACGCATGCGAGTTCGACCAAGCAATTCTCTAACATGTTGGCCACCACCGAGTAAGCCTCGAGAAAATGGTGCGAGTGTACTTAGTAATAATGCACGAACAAGCACCCAAAAATATGGACGAATGAGGATACTTGAAGATCTATGCAAAATAGGAAAGAAAAATAAAAAAGAAAGAAAGAGGCGCATGGGACAAGACCACCGGCAGGCTATGCCACGACTTTGGATAGTCCCATGCCTCTCCTCTCCACTTCTTTTATTTTATTTTATTATTATTATCCACATCTCTTGATTTCATTATTGTTATCCACATCTCTTTATTTCCACATTCATGCAAACTCTTAGTTTTCCATATTTCTTCAAATATTTCTCAATTCTTTAAAAAAAAAAAACAAACTAGTCCCACGAGTTACGCCAATAAGTATTGAAATATTATTATTTTAATATTCTAAAAAATTGGACGTGTGAGCAAAGTCCTACTTGCTCGTTCATGCAAAAAAAATGACAGTTTCAGTCAAGATCAAACTTTTATAATAATCCATAATATTGCACAAGTGTCCAACAAAAACGCCTAAATTCCCAAGAACAGACGCATGTCTAACATGGTGGACCGTACACCACCATGACCGCACGGTCCACTTGGCCATCATGGCCGGTTGGTCCCACACTTCTTGATTATTTTGGATAATTATCTATATCTTGGATATTTCTCCATATTTTGGTGAATCCTTTTCCACCATTTGGACAATTCTCCATACACTGCCGGTATCTCCACCACCAACGACAGGTCCTTATACCCATTGGTTGGTCGATATTTCTCCACCCACATTGAACAACTCTCCATCTCCTGGATAAGAGTTCTCCAAAATTAAGGTTTCAGATTTATGATAATTCTGATAAACATCAATAATTTTATTGGACGACCATCGAGTCCAATACTTACCAGTACTCTAACTCCCAATGTTAGAGGATTGCTCGGTTGACCATCAAGCATTAATATGTCAATTTTGGTTGTCATATTTTAGTATCAAAACTCAATTAGAGTCGCTTGATTAAATGTACTAGAGACCAACTTCTTTTAGGTTAGACTTGAAAGTCTACGAATGTTAAGACATACAAGTATTATTCTGAAGACCTGAAGATCGTGAAGACGCATCGACTACAACAAATATATCATACTTCCACTTGGGGTATTGTGATACTGACTTGACTTGTTTACATTCTATCGTTGCTTTCAAGTCATTTAAGATTGAAAACATAACATGCGAGGTTATATTTAATTCTCTAGTATCGGACTTGGTAATTAGCATGATCAAAGTATCAAGGATCACTATTTGATTACGAAGTATAACGTTTATCTTTTGAACTTCGTAAATGTGACATCGACATAACCTATGTAACTCGTTACTTAATTGTGTATTGGATATAAGTGTGATTTCATCCTAGGAAACTATGTTCGATTATATTATATATGTTTAAACGAAGTACATATATGAAACTTATTTCGTAATCGAAAGGAAATCAATAGGCTTTTTGGTCCGGTTTTCCCTGAAGATCCATTAGATAACTAATTCGAATCTAGGTAATAACTTCGGCAGAACCGATCTTGACTTATTTTGAGAGTTACGGTAGAATCGATCTTTACTTAGTTTGGGATATGCGGTAGAACCGATCTTCACTTATGTTGAGAACCTTGGTAGAACCAATCCTTACATATTTTAGGATACATGGTAGAACCGATCCTAGCTATTGATGGGAGTCATGGTAGAACCGATCCCTACCTATATTTGATAACTTGGTACGTGTACCGAGTTTGTATACCCTTAAGACAAAAAATGGTTTCAGGAATCCACAAATGTTTTTCGGTTTGCATACTGCGTATGCTACCTTTCCGGTTTGGAAACCTACAGATCTTTTATGGTTTGCATACTACCATCCTGGTTTACGAGTCAACGGAATTTCTATGGTACGGATACCGGGTATGCGTACCAAAAAGTCACTGCCAAACCATAGATATGCCGTTACGTGTACTGGGTACATGTATTGCAGCTCCGACTTATAACAGTTGTCTCATTATGTGAACTGGTATGCATACTGTTCTGTATCCACATTTACAGTAGTTCTATATCTCTCTAATAATCGACTCGAAACATTCCCGAATAACATCAATGACACATATCACTGTTCCAGGATATTTTCAAATGATTAAATCTCGAATCATAATCTAGGTCATAAACAATAAGTTGTTATTAACCAAATTTATCAAGTATGGACAAATGTTCTTAAGCTTAACATATTTCGAGAACAATTAATCAAGATAAACTTGACTCGAAATTTCTATTATGCATGTAGTTCTAAATTAGTCACGCGACATTATCTCATAGATAGAAAGGTGAAAACTTGAGTAATAGGTGGTTCAGTCTTCACTTACCTTTTTTTAAAAGAAGTTATCCAAAAGCTTTTGTTGATCTTCGCCTTCAAACGGTAGAACGTAGTGATGTATGGTACTCAACTACACACTTCTATCTTAATCCGAGACTTGGCCAAATGTAGATTAGAAATCAAGATATAGTTTTGATCAACTAAATTTAACAAAAAACTTGAGATATCAACACTTGTGAGTTCGACCAATCAATGCTCTAACAATAATTTTCCTCGTTAACAAAATTTATAGTGTCATGTGTTTTGCTTTTTCGCGTTATATTGTTTATCTTTATAGGAATAACACATGCAGTATATGATCAATCTAGATATTCTAAGTCCTTATTATTTGAAAGATAGATTGCAAGTTTCATACTTGTTAGAATTCGTATCCTTTAAATCCGGATACGACAGATTGATCTTTGATATTGATTTTTGAGATCGTCCAAGAACTCTACTAAACAATCAGGTAGACGAACCTTTGGTCTATACATACTGATTGTGGAAGAGAAAGAGAAAAAACTCTAAAGTGCAAGTTTTATACTTGTTAGAATTTAGAACCTCTTAATTCAGATACGACTAGATTGATCTTGGATATTGATTTTAGAAATCGTCAAAGAATTCTTCTACACAAACAGGTACACGGACCTTTGGTCTATACATATTAATTGTGCAAAAAAAAGAGAAAAACTTTATACACAATCAGGTACACGAACCTTTAGTTTGACATGGTGATTTTATTGGTTTTTGTCGATGCAAATTTCCAAATGAAATTAGGTGGTATACTTGGCACCCTCTCCTTTTCAGTTTCAGCCGGGCAATGCTGTAACAAACGGCAAATGACTTTCTGATCATATTTTATTCTTATAGTCTTTTATTTCAATTCCCTTAGTAATTGCATTCATTCTTATCTTTCTAATCCGAATGACATCTCAATTACATAAATCCTTGTGAGAACGAACAGAACTAACGATATATTAGTTGTCAGTATCAGTGAGAAATAAATGAAGTAATTTGTTGCGCTCATGACACCCATCAAATTTAAGCGTCGTTAGGGAGCAGCTGCTAATTGATTTGTTATTTATTTTAACTCATTTTAGTGTTTTAAAATATGTTTCATTAGTGTTTTTAGGCTTTTAGTTTGTTTGTTTTTGTTCCGGTGGTGTTGGCAACTCATTCAAGGTGTTCGCCACTTTTCAAAAGCAGGTGGAAAATCTGCAAACATGTGGTAAGTTTCACCTTCGTTTTTATTTTTAGATTTTAGTTAGATTTTATTATATTTATTTTCTCTCTCTTAGGTGTAGTCAAGTTTGCTTTCGAAAATAACATGTACGATACACAAGATCAATTATATAATAATGATAATCAGTATGGTTTTCAATCTCATTCTTACAACAACTACCATTCATAATAGAGGTATAATCCTTTGGTGATTTTCAATATTCCACGGGTTCTTTTGGTTATTCTCATGCATAGGAACAACCTTGTGGAAGGTATATAAGTGAATAATCACAAGAATAGGAGGATAGTTACGCTTCTAATCATATTTCTTTATGTGTTGGTGAACACATGTGTACCATGATAGAAGACTTCAAGGAAAAATGATTGAAGATTTTCAAAAAAGGGATGAATCAGCCATGAACTTCACAAAGGTGTGGATAACTTGAAAATACATGGATCAAAGCCAAAACTGCCCTAACCCAGTAATGAATAAGAAGAATTTTAGCAACAAAGCCAGAACTATGCCTTTACCAAGTAATGAATATGATGATTCTGAAGATAATCAACCTTAGGAAATCCTTGAAACGATGATGAAGTTATAACAACTCAAAATCATAATAAAAATCATTTGCCTATTCAAAAGGAGGATACATGGTATAATGAAACTAATGTTCTAAACGATGTAATGTAACACATCAGAGTGATGAAGAATATATGGATTACAATGTGTTTAGAGCAAGGTCTATGAAATAAGTTTGATGCTCAACACATTCTTTCGAAATGAATGAGTCCATCGAAAAGAGCTAATTTGATGCCACCATGGGTAAGGGAAACACCCCCGTTACCCCAAACACTTTTAGATAATCTTTCATATGAAAGCGTATGCCAGAGTGAAGTCTAGGAGGTTGAAGATCAGATGCTGAAATAATAATTGATTTGGGCTGATCCTTAGTTGCCCAAGTATTTATCGATTTTTTTATTATATCACGAGCCTATTAGTTTAAAATAATAAATTTAAACAAGATTGAACACTTTATATGGTTTTTTTAATTTTTCAATTTGTAGGATTGATTTCACTTCAACGAGCAGATTATTAGCTGTTTAGGGTGCTCCTTTTATTTCCTCATAGTCCAAGTAACAATCTTTTCACTCAGTTCTCGTTAGGTTTGATAGTATATACAATGTCAAAAAACACTTATTTCACAACCTTTGCTTAAAAGTGGTAGGGGACCCACCATTTACTCCAAAAGAGTTCTCCTAGAAAGCACTGACACTGACGCATGGACCAGCAGAATTCAAAATCATCAGGATAAGGATACGTTTATATATCAATGAAATAATTTTTATATACTAAGATTATAGTGTTATAGTATATCAAATATATTAATCACACAAATACATGAAAAAAACGCCGTCGTTAGGTTATCCCACGTGTAGAAGAATTAACTATTATATACTAATTTTCGCGACACTAGATTACTTAACTGGTAAAATAGAATATAAATTTTTACACGTGTGTCGTGTGGATGTCCGATATCTCATACACATCCCGTATCCGACTTACATATAACACGGACATGACACCTATGCTGATGTATCGGTGCTTCACCGGTGTTCATCATTCCCGAATTTTTTTATCTATTTATTTTTCCTGGTCTAGAATCACTCGCATCCCATACATATAGCCTATTTTGGAGAATCGTGCCTTGTATACACGAGCGCTTAACTAATGGTCACAACACAACAGCTAGCTCTATCAACGATGCCGTTGTTTCCCTCAGAGAAGTCCCCAACAGGCGAACATCTTCTGATGTTCACAACAAACCCCCTTGTGATAAATGCCACCTGCTATCCATAAAAAAGAAAAAGAAAAGTATTACATCACTGTCAATAATGGATTTATTCAAATAACCGACCCTTTTACTAATAATAAACTGAATCTGATGTACATCAACAAATCATTTCCGTGCAGTATATTCCTACTTCCCTTTCTGAGCTTCTTGATTCATTTCTCTTCTGATTAGAAACCAAAATTAGCGGTGCCGCTTAGTTCTATTAAAGAGGAGTAGCAGCAGATACTCACAAACCAAAACAAACTTGTTTGGTGTGATTTTGATTTTGAATCCAGACGATGGGATCGTTGAAAACTGATGAAGATGATTTAGTAATAAGTGGTAGTGTCGACGAGTCAAAACAGGAAGCAATTATTTATGTTAATGGTGTTCGTAGAATACTTCCCAATGGATTAGCTCACTTTACAGTTCTTGAATATCTCAGAGGTAACTAACTGCCCACTTTTGAAATTTTGCTTGATGATGTATTTTTTGATTTTTGTCGGGCTAATTAGATAAGTTATAGTACTGGGTCATTCTTGATTTGAGCTGAAGAAAGTCAATTTCTTGGCTCTTATATTAAATAATATAGTGCAAGTGATGAGTGCTATTTACTTTAACATGGCATCTTCTTTAATTGCTTGTCTGAACATATTGTGGGATAATCACAATGAACATTTGACCTTTAAGCCAAGAATACATTCATGTTTTTAGAGGGTCCATCCAAGGTACATCATTTATTATATTGACATTGACTCATACTCGGTGACTATAAGTCCCATGATTGGATAAGGACTTCAATCTTGAGTTGTTGCTATTGTATTGTTGATGAATTGGAATTATTGAGTTAGCACCGTTGGGAACGTAGTTGTAGATCATGGTACAGTTTCATTATGAAGAAAGGCATGCTTAGTTAGCTTCTAGATATATCTCTAACAATATGATCATCCTAAAGGCTAAAGCTTTTTCAGTGAACTATTAGTGTAATGGTAGAAGTATCATATTATATATTGAGATGAATGCATGGGATGCTGGGATAAATCCTATTTTACGGTTTCACGCCCTAAATCTGAAACAAAGATGTTTTCTGTTTGCTGTATAAATGATCTGATGTCCTTGTATTAACATGTCTGGATACTTCTTTTATCTGGACTCCAGATATAGGTCTGACAGGAACCAAGCTTGGCTGTGGCGAAGGTGGTTGTGGGGCTTGTACAGTGATGGTTTCTTATTTTGATCAATTATCAAAGAAGACTGTGTGAGTGAACTGGTACTTCTTTAATTTTACATACGGAACTGTCAATTTCAAAGTACACTGTGTGAGTGAACTGATATCGTAACAGCTTTTTATTACCCTCGTTTCCTTCTGTAACTTATCCCCATGCCCAACAAGGAATCATATTAAGTACAACTAATATGCACATACTTGCACATTCACAACGTAAGTGTTACTTGCTGCTAGCAATTTAGTAGAAATGAGAGAATCCCGACCAATCATATAATATCATCAAGCTGATGCTTGACACCTTCATCGAAAATAAATTTCCATATCCTAATTGCTCTCCTTATGCAAACTGCAGACACAGTGCAGTAAATGCATGCTTGACTCCTCTTTATTCTGTAGAAGGAATGCATGTCATTACTGTAGAGGGCATTGGGAACCGTCGACAAGGCTTGCACCCTGTCCAGGTTTAATAATATTTTACATCACTGGTTGTAATTCTTATTGAAATAAAAGTTAAAGCTGATGAATCATATTGAACACTGAACTGAACCGCAGGAGACAATGGCGCGCTCTCATGGATCACAATGTGGATTTTGTACTCCAGGTTTTATCATGTCCATGTATGCATTATTGAGGTCGAATCGGGGATGTCCCAGTGAAGAACAAATAGAGGAGAGCCTTGGTGGAAATTTATGTCGTTGCACAGGGTACAGGCCAATTATTGATGCATTTAGGGTCTTTGCTAAAACTGATAACATCTTGTACGTTGATAATGGAAAGCCTTGTTCTTCAGAAAGTCCTTCAGGGAGTGAATTTATTTGCCCCTCTACTGGGAAGCCATGTTCTTGTGGAACGAAGGTAATAAATGATGATAACTGTACGCCAGACTCTGAAAATTGTAACAGCATTTATAAGCCTGTTTCGTACAATGAGATAGATGGTAGCTCCTACCGGGAGAAAGAACATATTTTCCCTCCGGAGCTTCTACTGAGGAGATTAAAGCCGTTGAGTTTGACTGGATTTGGTGGGATTAAGTGGTATCGCGCCCTCAGACTCCAACATGTGTTGGATTTGAAGTCAAAATATCCTGATGCAAAGTTTGTAATTGGTAACACGGAAGTAGGAATTGAGATGAAGCTAAAGGGTCTCAAGTACCAGGCCTTAGTTTCTGTTGCTCATGTACCTGAGCTTAACAATTTAAATGTCAAGGATGACGGATTGGAGATTGGTGCTTCTATAAGGTTAAGTGATCTCCACAAGTTTCTTAAAAAGGTGTCTGCAGAACGTGCTTGTCATGAAACTTCGGCTTGTAGAGCTTTTGTTGAACAAATAAAATGGTTTGCTGGAAAACAAATTAGAAATGTTGCATCTGTTGGTGGAAATATCTGTACTGCTAGTCCAATATCAGATTTAAACCCACTATGGATGGCTGCTGGAGCAAGGTTTCAAGTGATTGACTGCAGTGGAAACATCAGAACGGTCAATGCAAAAGATTTCTTTTTAGGGTACCGCAAAGTAGATCTGGCTAGCAATGAGATTTTATTCTCGATTTTTTTACCATGGACTAGGCAGTATGAGTATGTTAAAGAATTCAAGCAAGCTCATCGGAGGGAAGATGATATTGCCCTAGTAAATGCTGGAATGCGTGTTTTCCTCGAAAAGACTAGTGAAGGTAGTTGGGCAGTTGCCGATGCCTCCATTGTTTATGGTGGGGTGGCTCCTGTTTCTCTAAGTGCATCGAAAACTGAAGTGCTACTTACTGGAAAAATTTGGGGTCAGGGTCTTATCCAAGATGCTCTGAGAGAACTGAGAGAAGACATTGTGATTAAAGATGGTGCACCTGGTGGAATGGTGGAATTCCGGAGATCATTAACATTAAGTTTCTTTTTCAAGTTTTGCCTGTGGGTTTCACATCAAATGGAGGGGGAACAATCCTTCAAGGAAACTGTACCATTGTCCTATCTGTCGGCCGTACAGTCTTTCTGCAGGCCATTTCCTACAGCAAGTCAGAATTATGATATAACGAAACTAGGCACCGCTGTGGGTTTACCTGAGATTCATCTCTCATCAAGACTCCAGGTTTTTCTTGAGACCATGAACTCGTATAATTTTCAATTTGGCAAGAAATCCATGCTGTATTTTTTAACAATTACATTTTCATCTGAAGTGTCATTCTGATTCTTACATTTACTATGTACAAGTGTCTGAACTCTGGAGTATGCATGTTTTTTTCTTTCAATTCGTTAATAATGCTGTGCAAGCTTATAAATGTATCATTTGTGAGCATTGATTTTAGTTATCAGCTGGATGACATAGCTAAAATAGAATGTCCCAGGATATAAATTATTTGTCAAAATAGAATGTCCAAGGATTGCGACCCAACGGTAAATGTTTAGGCAAGTTACAAGAGGTCCGTTTATTGTTGGCCTTAATACTTCATTGCCATTGTTGGCGGCAATGAAGTTTTTTGTCAAGTTCCCAAGAGGTGTTTCAAGGTGTTAATTTGTCGAAGTTCATAACTATTTTCAGGTAACTGGAGACGCTGAGTATGTGGACGATACAGCCACGCCTCCTGACTGTTTGCATGCTGCTTTAATCTTGAGCCGAAAGCCTCATGCTCGTATAGTCTCGATAGATGATTCAGAAGCCAAATCCTCTCCTGGGTTTGCAGGTTTATTTCTTGCTAAAGATCTACCCGGAGGTAATACAATCGGTCCAGTTGTTCATGATGAAGAACTCTTTGCTTCAGAGTTCGTTACTTGTGTCGGTCAGGTATGAAGCGTTCAGTGTCTTGACACTTATGATTTTACATTCTCTTCTAGTTCAAGTTTTTGCCTTCTGTACTATACAGTCTTCACTGCCTCTAACAGTCCTTTCTGTTTTGCTTTTAATCAGCTTATAGGGGTAGTTGTGGCTGATACGCATGACAATGCAAAATTAGCGGCACGGAAGGTCCATGTCGAGTATGAAGAGCTGCCTTCAGTTCTATCCATAAAGGATGCCCTAAAATCGAACAGTTATCATCCTAATACTGAAAGATTCTTGATAAAAGGGGATGTAGATCTCTGTCTTAAATCAGGTGAATGTGACAAAATTATAGAAGGTGAGGTTCATATTGGAGGTCAAGAGCATTTCTATTTCGAGACGCAGGGCACTTTGGTATGGACATTGGATGGTGGCAATGAAGTCCATATGATATCATCTACTCAAGTAAGTTGTTTCATCAAAAGAAGTTCTAGTCAAGTAGGTCATATATCTTCGAGCTAGCCCATTTTTAGTTATTGTTTTTGTGTGATTTCAAGTTTCAGTTTTTCTTATACTTACAGTCCTTTGCAGGCCATTCAGAAACACCAGATTTATGTTTCTCATGTTCTTGGACTTCCAATGTCAAAAGTTGTCTGCAAGACCAAGCGAATCGGTGGAGGGTTTGGTGGGAAGGAGACGAGGTCAGCCATCATTGCCGCTGCAGCTTCTGTACCGTCCTATCTTTTAAATCGACCAGTAAAACTTATATTAGACCGTGATGTAGACATGATGATAACTGGTCAACGTCATAGCTTCCTCGGGAAGTACAAGGTACTAATTTTGGGACTGAAGTGAAATGCTGTTTCTTAAGAAGTACTCTTCGGCATGACATAATGTTCTTCCTACATTGACTTGTGAAGTATTATCTTTTAGTGCTTGTTTTACATTTCATAGAGTCTTTTACATCCTGTTAGCTTCACAAGTACTATTTTCTTTTGAAGGTTGGATTCACAAATGAAGGACGGATGCTGGGGTTAGACCTTGAGATCTATAACAATGCTGGAAATTCACTCGATTTGTCACTGCCAATCCTAGAACGCGCCATGTTTCATTCAGATAACGTCTATGACATACCAAACATGAGAGTTAGAGGAAGGGTCTGCTATACAAATATGCCAAGTAACACAGCTTTCCGGGGATTTGGTGGACCACAGGGAATGCTTGTTGCGGAAAACTGGATTCAACGAGTTGCCGTGGAACTCAAGAAAAGCCCTGAAGAGATTCGAGTTAAGTGTTCTCTAGTTGCACTGCTTTTAAGTTTGCAGGAAACCTGTATTTTGATAGATCATTGCTTCTTTATGTTTACAAATCTAACTTATGTAAAAATCTATTTATTCTCAGGAAATTAATTTTCAGAAGGAAGGTTATGTTTTGCATTATGGTCAGGAACTTCAGAACTTTACAGTGCCCCGGATTTGGGATGAACTTAAATCATCGTGCGACTTCATAGAGGCTCGAAAGGAAGCTGATCAATTTAACCTTCAAAATCGCTGGAAGAAGCGTGGAATTGCCATGATTCCCACAAAGTTCGGTATCTCTTTCACATCGAAGTTCATGAACCAGGTAAACTTTTTAATGAACCTTTACTTGTACCCGTTTCATTGAATCTCGATTTTGTGACTTATTTAGGCTTCATCTCTTAGTAGTAACTGGGGATCTCCACTTCAGCATCTTGAAATGGGGATTGATATTTCGTAGTCCTCAAACAGAGAAAAGAACATGCTCATGGTCTTTCTAATGAATACAGGCAGGTGCTCTTGTGCAAGTCTATACTGATGGGACTGTTTTAGTGACACATGGGGGTGTAGAGATGGGACAAGGTCTACACACAAAGGTTGCTCAAATTGCCGCTTCATCTTTCCATCTTCCGCTCAATTCTATATTTATTTCAGAAACAAGTACTGACAAGGTAATTTTCACAACTAAGTAACTTGTATGACATCAATGTGAAAATTAGCACTTTCTGTTTTGATTTCCTTATGCTGTGATATTCCATCATTTTGTTAAGGTCCCAAATTCATCACCAACAGCAGCTTCTGCAAGTTCAGATATGTACGGGGCAGCAGTTTTGGATGCCTGTGAGCAAATAAAAGCTCGGATGGAGCCTATTGCCTCTAGAAATAAGCATAATTCCTTTGCTGAGGTAATCCTATCTTTACATCATGTATTTGTTTGCTTAAATTCTTACAGCAACAATGTCATGTCTTGAGATATAAAAGAATAGCACAATTTTTTTAAAGTTTTTTTGGTGAGATTGATCTATTGAAATGAAACACAAGTGTTAAATGATGTTACCAACACTGGGAAAACCCTGTCCGGACAAAAGACCCAAAAGAGTATGAAACTCGTACACATGTTCCAAATACTTCCTCAAGTCCATTCCCATGTCCAGGAAACTCACCGGGTGGTGGTGGGTGGGGGGGTGGGGAGATTCTAGTTTTTGTGCTGTTGTGATTTTGTCTCGGTGAAGATGTATCCAAAATGTAATTGAATAAACCTGTTTTTGTTTGGAGTAGATTCAGGATCTTGTTGGGCAATAGTTTTTTTTTCTGGTACGATATCCTGTTTGTACTACTACTTTCCCTAAGTTATGCCTCAACCAACTTGGGATTCCAACTATGATCTTAGTTATTTCACTAACATGTTTGCTCCCTGGTTTTATTTGAAAGCCAAATTTCTTGCATCATCTTTTATTTTACTTTTCAATTTTCATCTGATTGAAACCCAGCAACATAGCATCGGTTTATGGAGTTCCATAAATATGTTTCTTGTTCATCGCAATTTGGTTCCTCTTTTCTTGGTTGATAAGAGATTTAAAGTTGATACATTGAGTTAATGTGCTGCATGGTTCATGTTATCAGTTGGCATTGGCGTGTTACTTCGAACGCATAGATCTTTCTGCTCATGGATTTTACAAAACACCTGATATCGGTTTTGATTGGAACACTGGTAAAGGATCCCCTTTTAGTTATTTCACTTATGGAGCTGCATTTGCTGAGGTTGAGATAGATACATTAACTGGAGATTTCCACACAAGGACGGCCAATATTATTATGGATCTTGGACATTCCATCAACCCTGCCATCGACATTGGACAGGTATATTGCTGATTATCAGTTTCAGTTTCAACTCAAGTTCTCTATTTACTTGTGTTAGCTCATTAGTGCAAGATCATTTCTTCTTCTTTTTCTTGGTGAGGGGGTTGAGTGACTTGGGTTACTGGGTTGAATTTGTGGGTCCCTTAGATCATACTTGACAGATTGTCTCTTCTGGTGACAAATTGCTATAATCTGTCATCTTGTAGATTGAAGGTGCTTTTGTACAAGGCTTGGGTTGGGTTGCCTTGGAAGAGCTGAAATGGGGAGATGCAGATCACAAATGGATCCCACCTGGCCATCTCTACACCTGTGGCCCGGGAACTTACAAACTTCCTTCGGTGAATGATATTCCTCTCAATTTCAATGTTTCACTTCTGAAGGTAAACAGATTATACAACTCTAGCAAAGATAACTTTAATATTTTGGTTTGGAGTTACTAATTACATTCCTTTCGTTATTGGATTCAATATTAAACAGGATGCTCCAAATCCGAAGGCAATACACTCATCTAAAGCTGTAGGGGAGCCTCCATTTTTCCTTGCCACCTCAGTGTTTTTCGCTATTAAAGATGCAATTACAGCAGCCAGAGCAGAGGTGGGACTTAATGAATGGTTTCCTCTAGATAATCCAGCAACTCCAGAAAGAATTCGGATGGCTTGTGCGGATGATTTAACTAAACCCTTCGCTGGACCAGATTATCGCCCGAAACTGAGCGTGTAATTTGCCATGACAGGTTGTGTATAAATTTGTACAATGAGTGAACGAGTTAAAAGAAGAAGAGAAAATGTAGTTCAAACCTTTCTTTACTATAATCAATTCTGCTGAGAAGTAATGTTAGTTATTCACTTGATGTATTTGGTTCTATTTTCTGTTTCTTTTGTGATTTTGCACCAAATAATCAGAACTGCTCCACCGGGAATAATCAGAACTGCTCCACGGGTAGGCTCACAATCGGCAAGGTTTTTCAACTACGATGAACACATTCACATAAACTTGTTGCGGGCTTCGCCGTTGCACCCGTCATCAGACTACCCGAAAGGGGAATAACCCTAGTAGCCCCTAATTAATCCAATGAGCCAAACATCGAGATTTCATTAAAATCTGTGTTTATCAAATACCCCCAAACTTATTATTTGCTAGTCCTCGAGCAAAACTAATCTAGAAAATAAAATGACTACACTTAGCACGTGCAGCAAGCTGTTAGACCGCTAGGTAGCTCTAGCGGAGGAGTGTTGTCTCCGGAGGGTTTACCAGAGGTGTTCCCACAAAACCTTTACTACAGACCCTAGCTATCTACGCAGAACCTTGGAGGGCACTAAAGAATCTCCTTGGTTGGCATACAATCATTGACTGTAGGAGGAAGTATCCTGATGCGAAATTCCAATTATTGTACACGAGTTTGCACTCAGCATACTAAAATTCATATATAAGTGACAGAGCTCTACTCAGATAGTTTCTGCAAACTTTAAATCCAGTACCCAAACATATGCAATGCATTTTTAAACAGTCATAAAATAGAGGAAAAAAGGATATTAAACCTGCAATTTGCGTAATGCATACGCAGTGTTTTCTCCCCCTTCAGAACACGGACAACATGAGCCATAATACTTGGTTTGTGAAGTGTTGGCTGTCAATAATAAATGACTCCAGATAAAGTGAGCCAAGAAGCAATTAGAAACACTTCTCAAGCATTATCAGCTAAGAATTCAGATAATTCCAGAGTAATTCATTTTTTCACCATAATGAACACCTGCAGTATCACTCTCTAAGTAGTTCTCTTCGCACTCTTTGGGGAAAAAACACCCCTACAGTGCAAACGATTAATGGCGTCTATTCCCCAGGATTCAACGATCACAATCCGGTAAGAGAGCACTCTCTAGTTCGGGATTCTAATGAACAAAATGATATTAGCACACGGCAGGTAAAGAAAGAAAGAAAGATTACTGACGAGAACTAGAGAGAGATTTTGTTGTCTCCGAAAGGTGATACTCTATATGTATATATAGAGTTTGAACAGATGCGTCTGTTAGGTTGAAACCCAAGTATGCGCCTGTTCACTTCCATGCATTTGTTAACCAATCATCACTTATGTTCACCAACGGGTGCTATCGTATGTTATACATAGACTTAGATTATACACATTTGGTATTTCGAGCCGAGTATACCTCTCCTATCTATATCTTGAAATATATGTTGGTAAGCGTTTCGCTTCGACCATGTTTATCTTTACCTAGTGACGAAAGTCATGATATGTTTCAATCACTTTGAAAATTACTTTGACGAGAAATGGTGTAACAATTATATAACGTCCTCTAAGAATATTTCAATGGTTGGAATGAGAGTTTAGATTACATAACCAATGATGGACATAAGTATTGTTGTGGAAACACATATGTGCATAAGTCCTATCCCTTGAACCAGAGTTTGCGAACTTTGTTGATCAAGAGAAACCGGAAGCATGGCTTGTTGCCAAGTCCGCGAACTCCCGAACTTCACATCCTGAGAAATTCTGCTGGAGTTGACAAACTAGTTGCGTGAGTACCAGTCCGCGAAACCACCTGATGATTATTGGTCCAACTAATTCAACAGAGGCTCATCTACGTTACTCTTCAACCACAACACTGATAGATGTAACTCAACTTGTTGGTTAAACCTAGTTACACAATATACACAAACAGTGCAATATACAAAACAGAAATGTTCATCTAACAAGAGACGAACTCATTGAAATTTCTCAAGATATGCTGTACCTGTCTATTGACGAGCACTATATCTCCATCTCGTAAATGGCGGTACACCACCTTTCCTTCAAGTTCTTGCTCAACACTCCTGCCAGTTTGTGTAAGGACTCCTCTCGAAGTGGGTAACTTCCTTGCATATGCAAATCGCTTTTGCTTAGCTTTTGGCAATTTAACACTTGAATACTTATCTACATAGTGTGTAGCTCCGGGATGTTCCTCACCGCCGGTGAGGATAGCCTCCTTCAGTTTGTTAACATTCCAAGGCGTCACTCTCTGTAGAATCAAGAAATGGACAAAAATGGATCATGTTCAAGCAACAAATCCAAATATAAAGGTATACCAAGTCAGGTTGTTTGAGAGTTAGAAAGGGCGTTTCAAATTTCAATCATGAAATGAAGGCATACATGATGGTGATGAAAGACGAAAAAAGCTAAACCCCACCTCTGGATACGTCAAATTCAGCGCAAAGCAAGGAGGAATTCCAATTTCATTGACTGCTAAATAGGGATCTGGAGAAATGACAGACCGACATGCATGATTAACCCTCTTTCCCATCATTTTTTGCCGAAAAAGACCCTCCTTCTTCTCCAGCAGCTGACATATTCCTCCATTAGCCGCACTATCCTTGGCACCTCCTGAATAATGAAAAAGTTTGTAGCAAATAAGGAGATTAATTTAAATAATGCTTGAACTGTGATGTATAAATATCATATGAAAATACATATACACACACAGAAGAAAAGAGGAGAGGTTAACTATAGGAGGGAGGGTTATGAGGGAAATTACGTCTATCGGAAGAGACTACATTAAAGAGAAAAGAGAAGGGGGGGAAAATGCAGAAGTATGGAGATGCACACTGTCTGTGATCTGTTGGACTGAGATTATGTTACCAGTTTGAGGTTGAGCACTGCTGAGGATGTGGATAAGAAAGTTGAGCAGGTACTGTTAATTACAGAGAAATAGGGTGTTGGCCTGAGTCTGGAGATGCTGTTGACTTGATATAATGAAGCAATACATAGAAGGAATGTAATGGTGCTTCAATGGTGGTACTTGAACTGATTTGGTTGGAGAAATGGTAGTAGGATGGGTTAGTATGACCTTGGATTTGTTTTCATCACTGTACTAATTATGTCTACATGCCACCACCATAATTGAATCATCATACTGCATTTTCTTCATCATACGGTGATGAAATGGGATTGTGCTGCTGCTGGTATTGAAGGTTTAGCTGAGATTTGAGTAATGGTGGAATTATAAGATAAGCTGTTGTGGAATATGGAACTGTGAATGGTGACATGTACAAAACTTTGCCATGGCGTGATTCCCAGGTAAGCAGTCCACAGGGCATATCAGAGTCCACATGTACACAGTCTATCTTGACTTATCCGAGTTAAATCAGCGATACATGCTTAAATTTCCGATTCAAAGGACTAGTAATTCTTTTTACTTCCTCTTAACGGTGTTAACTTTCCATACATCGATTTTGGTCAAAAGTTGCCTAATTTTGTAAGAAATAAAAAAAGAGGCTTACTTTTGTAAACCATTAAAAAAAGAGGCCTGGATTTGTGAAAAGCCCATTTTTAAAGTACTCTTTTGCATAATTTATCCAGGTTGTTGTTGATTGTATTATTAAAGATTTAATTACAAGTTCTTGAAGAACTATATCTATGGAGTTTGCAATTACTTTCAGTAATTTTATTACTTACACAGACAAATAAAGCACAAGCTATTAATACTATTAATTGTCTTAACTGAAGAGAACCAATAAGGACTCGATCTAAAAGAACCAATGAAAGAGTGACACGTGAAAGTGATGACATCTAGCATACACTCATAGGTCCAGGCTGTCACATATATCCAAACTGTAATAATCAGACAGAGAGTGCTGTAAGAAAAGTGTCACTGAACTGCATTGTTATCAACCCCCTCAAGTTGTAGTGTGCTACAGAAAGAACCTTCAACTTATCCCTAAGATAACCAAATCTTGGTGCAGAGAGACCTTTGGTGAAGATGTCTGCCAGTTTCTCAAGAGTACAGATGTAGGAAACCTGCAAAGCCTTCGCCTGCACTAGCTCAAGAACAAAGTGAAAATCAACAACCATGTGTTTCATTCAACTGTGAAAAACGGGGTTAGAAGAATAAGAGATAGCAATCTGGTTATCTCAATGAAGTATAAGAGCCATAGGAATGAAAATATGAAGATCTAAAAGCACATTCAAAACCTATATATGTCAATAATTTTTAAAATTAGTGTTTGGTAAAAAAAATAATCAAAGTGCTTTTGATCCAAAGCATTTCCAAATTCCTGAACTTTTAAAAGCCGGGGATGAGGAGCTTTTTAAAAGCTACAAAAGTATAAGCTTTGGTCCCCACCTAAAATTAATGTTTGCTTTATTTTTTTATCCCTATTTTATTTTATAAATGACAAAAGTTACCCTTAAATTTATATACAATCTATTTTTTATTTTCAAACTATTTTCTATACCATTTCAATTAATTTGTCAATAATAAAAATAAAAACAAATATTAAACAATTGTATTTCTCTCTCTTCCGATGGTTTTTCCGGTGACTCTCCTGGCGATGAAAACCAAGTTCTATCACCGGATTTACCATGTTTTTCATCCGCGTTTTTGTTTTTCAATTGTTTTGGTTTGGTTTTTGCAACCTAGACTTGATGTTTTTCATTCCATTTGGTTTTCTGCGTGTTCTTCTTTTAGGGTTTACTTTTTTGTTTTAGGTTTTTTGGTTAATCTTCAATGCCCAGGCATACCAGAGCTTCCTCATCTCATCTTCAGTCGCTGTCCTCCCTTTCTCCTCATACTGAAGCTTCTCGGAGTTCTTTGAATGGTTCCATTTCGACTATTGAAGTCGCTGCTATTAACGATGGTAACTGCCAATTCCCTTACAAGAATATAGATAGCTGCAACAATGATATGAATGGCAGAGGATATGCCAAGGGGTCCTTTTTCCGACATCTGCAGGACAGACACTTCTTCTCTACCGATAACCAAAGCCTTTGCAGAAATATGATCTCCGCCGATTTACATGTTTACCTTGCTTGGGAGCAGGTTCTGTTGCTTTTACGCAATTGACTATGTGGTCAATGCATGCAGATACATGCCTGGAAGATGTCGTGTAAAGGCCAGGACGGTACAATTCACAGTACGGTTGCACTGTAGAGTTTCTCATTCATGGTTTGAAGAAACCTGCACTGTAGAGTTTCTCATTCATGGTTTGAAGAAACCATGGAGTGTAGTGAGTTTGTTGGAAGAACTTTGAATGGTTTTGCAGAGTCAGTTAAGGAGAGTATTGCAGGAGGTAGCATTTTAGGGAAGGATGTTGTTAGTACTGAGTTGGTTTCACTTTATCCAGAATTGCTTAATGCAGCCTTCCAAAGACAGTTCACAACTGTTGCTTCTATTCCTCATCAATGCAGGCTAACCTTCTCGACAGTTCTGAAAACTTGCTTGGACAAGGTTTTAGCTAGTCCGGCCAATGTTTCTTCTTGGATTCAGCTCATTCTCTTACCTTTGTGTACCTTGTCTTTATACCGTCCTAAGAACTCGGCTGAAGAGAGATCTGTTAAGAGGAAACATCTCCAGGTAGCTACTATTCAGCAGGCTCTTTTGACCTGGAAGGAGCCCAATGGTTGCTACATTTTGCTTGACAGATTGCTGCACTCGCCAATTCGTCTACGGGCTGCTAAACATGATGGAAAGACTACACAGGATGGGAAAAAGAAGCATGATTCTGGTACTTTAATCGCCTTCCAAAAGAAGATTAGTTGCGGACATTATGCTGCTATAATCCGTGTGCTGTCTTCGAATGGCTTTGCTCCTCGTGATGAAAATACTTTGATTGAACTGCAGTCCAAACACCCTCCTGCTCCTCTTCCTTTTATTCTATCTGAAGCAGTCATCTGCGACCCCGTCATGGTTGATTCCAAAGAAGTTCCTGGATCCATCAAGAGTTTCCCAAAGGGCACTTCTTGTGGACGTGATGGCCTGCGCGCTCAGCATCTTATTGATGCGCTCAGTAGGACAGTAGCGGCAGTGGCGGATGAGTTGCTGACGTCAATTACTGGGGTTGTCAACCGTTGGTTGGCAGGCATATGCCATAATGTTTTAGGCGAATACATTGCTAGCGCACCACTTACGCCTTTGCTCAAGCCCGGGGGTGGGCTCAGACCTATTGTGGTTGGTACTGTTTGGCGTCGATTGGTCTATAAGGTGGAAACCTTCTCTATTGGGAAGACTATGACGTCTTATTTAGGAGATCATCAATTTGGTGTTGGTGTGCCTGTTGGGGGTAGGGGTACTTTACATGCTGTAAATGGGCTGTTTGGAGTTGAAAGGTCGTTCAGATAAGATGTCAATGTTGCTTATTGACTTCTCTAATGCGTTCAACATGGTGAGTAGATCTCATCTCATCAAGGAGGTTAGTCTTCTGTGTACAAGTATTTCTCGTTGGGTTGAATTTTGTTATGCCAAGCCTGCCAAACTTTATTAAGATCAATATATTTTGTCTTCTGCGGGCACAATCCCAAGTCTTCTAAAAGAAGTTCTCATCACCTCTACAAATGAGATACAACATACTTCAGCCCATGGGTTTACAAAAACGTACCAATGAGTGAGGAATGGGATAATACTTCCTCAACGAAAGATGTTCGTCTATGTCTCTTCTACAACATACCAAAAGGGCGTATAAATCGGACATACGAGCTGAAAGATATGGCCTTTACCGCCAGGTCTACGAAATCTGAAAAATTTGTACGGGATTATAAATTACAAATGTGCACGCTTTGTTGGCTGACCTATACAACTCCAAATTGAGTGATTCTTTTCTCATGTGATAACTCAGTCTCTTAGCTTCAAAAGTTGGGGTCAAGCATCGAATTCCGACGTCGTATGAGGTTCCTACAGCTTCCAGAGCATACAACATGCAGGCAACAATTCTTGGACGGGATTCTATAACTTCCATAGTCGATCGGTGTCCACCAAGTCTTTCCATCAAGTCCTTCATCAAGGAACCTCGAACTTCGACCACCTAGGTCTTTGCATCAATTTTTCTATCCGGGTCCTCTATCTAGGTCTTGCTGGAAGAAGGGAAAACGAAAGGGAGATATTTAACAAAATACTGGGGACTGACGGTCCACTGATCATGATGATCAGTTTCATAGTCCAAGACCCGTGGCACCAGACTGTCATGTGCTAATCATTCATCATAAAAGGAATGCTACGACCAGGACATGCAACCATGGTCATTACATCATCCCCTCTTGAGAGCAAGATAGCACTGCAAGCACCATGCTCATGTATCAATCAAGAGTTCCTGATCTCAAATGACTCAATAACATTAAAATCCTTCACCAACCGTTCAATACACAAGTGAATGGTCTAAAGACACAACAAGAGTGTTTTACAACAAGCTTGTCTAAGATGATTTTACACTGTCACGCACAAAGCAGCAAGCTGGGAGAAATTGGTGAAGAATCTAGGGATGGGTCATATACCATTCTCTTCATATGGATGTCCTCTACAACATATCCAAAATTCACAGAAATTGGAGGAATGAGCAAAAAGATGTGGCCAAAACTTTGGACTACATGACAGTTGAAAATTTTCTGAAAACCTCATGGAAGTTTACTGTTTCGTCAATTTCGGACCTTAAACGTGTTCAAAATCCGAAAATCTTCTCTGTTAAAGCTTGGAAATTTTCCGAGGATGAAGAAACATGGGTAGATCACGAAAGTCCGACATCGGAAGAAGATTCTACAGAATTTTCAATGAAGACCTGACTTCTGAATTTTATGATGACGAATTATGATGAAATTCTTCATTCATCTACATCTGAATCAGAAGCTACGCCTTCCGCGCGAGATCAGACTTCATCTTCAGCCGCTAGTCTCATTTGCTGAAGCCGGCGGCGTTTTGCTGATAAGATGCAAGCCTTTCATCTTCATCTTTCCTTTTCAGTAATAACTCATCTCGTCCCTGCTTCTCTTCTGCATCCTCTAAGGCTAAGAAAGCATTGATTCCACCACGGACGACTCCCAGATGATCGAGAGACATACAATGCATCAGCTTTCCAGCGTCTCTGAAAGGTCGATTCACCTCGGCATGAGCATCTGCAGAAGTCTTCATCTTTGACTTGATATTTCTAGAGCGTTCCCCGGAAGGGCCAGAAGAGTGGTTGTAACCAGAAGTCACCACTATCTGAGGCGAAAGACATGGAGTCATGGATATACCAATAACAAACGCGTAACAAAATGGTAACAATCCAACTCTTACCTATTTACAATTTCACTAGCTGTAGTGATTATAACGTCAGAATTTCGAAAACTTGCTCGTTCCCTCAAACCTGCAAAGACGAGAAAAATTCATTATATTCAAAATCATGACTTGATTTTCATAAAACCGTGAACAATCCACGTGAATTTTAACATCCACTGGTTTTTCAAAAACAAGATAGATGTCCATTCTACAATTGTGAAAGCTTACATACATACACTATTTCGCCATGTATAATTGTCTACTTTCAACAGTTTTTCAAAATCAAAACATTGGTTTTACAAAAATATATATATTTAACGTGAAACTCACGTAAGTTTGAAAAATAACATATATATATATATATATGTTTTTACTCCCTCGCGCGAGCATCTGTCTTTGAAGCAGAGTATACTTTCAAAGATTTCTGAAAGCTCGAAGATAAAAAAAATTTCATGAAAGCTCATAAACAAAATTTTATTACTAACAGACGCACGTCTGTTCAAAAAAAAAAAATCTCTCGTACGAGCATCCACCTTTGAAACGAGAGTTTATTCCACTTTGTGAAATCTCACTATTTAAAAAATAAAATTTTGTTTTTCGCGAAAGCTCATAGACAAAATCTTTATGATTAGACTCAGGTCTATTTTGTTTGTTTCTTAAACTAACGAACGAACGTCCGTGCTAAAACGGATTCCTTTCTTGGGCCCGGATCCGTGAATCCGAAAACGACCAAGGTCCCGTCGTCAAAATCAGCGGTTCAACACCAATTTATACTCATTAGACGATGCTCTATCATGCCACTGGGATCTTCATTCAAACTGTGGTTTGCTCGTACTATCGAAAATCCGGTAACGTCTTAACTTACGACTAAGTTCAATTGGTTCTATTGTTTGTAATTGGAAAATCACCATTTGATGCTGACTGAGGAACATGACTGTTCCTCACTAAGCAGGGAACTTAATGTAGATGGTGGATTTTCGACAAGGGCTAAAATCGTAAACCCATAATTATATATACTCCTGATCTAACAATCAGACGAGTATTGAGGCTCATGTCTCTTATCAAAAGCGTGAAAACTCATGCCACGAGAATCTCTGACTGAGAATACTGTCTCTCAGAGTATATGTAGATGTGTAGTCTATCAGCTGAGGCAACGGCATATCTCATGAATAATGAGTAATTTCAGTGATCACTTCCATATAGAATCGCAATATTAGACGGCTCTTAGACAGCTTGCCTGCTAGTATAGAGCAATAACGTCTTCAGGATGTAACAATGTTTTCCCTGACTGTATATAAGAAATATGACGCTTCAACAAGCTCATATCACTCAACTCCTGAATAATTAATGCTCCTAGACGATCGTACTAGTCTACTTAACAATAATGCACTGACGAGCACATGAACGCACGAACGCGCATTTCAAAATACGACGGGACGATGAACCTATGCAAAATAGGAAAGAAAATAATAAATAATAAAATATAAATCAAGGCGCTGAGGGATTGGGCCCACAGGCCGGCCGGTCGTGCCGTGGCCAATCCCACACCTAATTGTATATTTTATCATATTTTTTACTATTTTCCTTGATCTCATGAAAATCCCTTCATTTGAACAAATATCCTTCGTTTTAAGGAAACTCCTCAGTTCCATGGTGTTTCCTTCGCATCAAAGAAATAATATAAAATTGGGAAAGGTGTCGTAGGACCGTGTATACTAGCCGACCGGCTATTCCCTAGTGACGGCCGGTCCCATACCTCATGATTCCTCATTATTTTATTATTATTTTCCCTAATCTCATGAAAACTCCTTAATCTCATGGTATTTCCTTCAAATCATGAAAAAATAATATAAAATTAGGGAAACTCGTGGGACTGGGTCCTAGCCGGCCGGTCATGCCCAATCCGGTCCCACGCGCCCTTTATTTTATTATTATTTTTATGTTTCCTTGATTTCATGGTATTTCCTTCAAATTATGAAAATTCCTTCAAATCATGGAAATAATACATAAAATTAGGGAAAACTCACGGGACCGGGCCCTAGCCGGCCGACCATGCCCAAGTCGGTCCCACACGGCCTTATTTTATTATTATTATATTATTTATTTCCTTCATCTCATGGAAACTCTTTCACTTCAAGGAAAATTCCTTTATTTCAACAAACTCTTTGGTTTCATGATATTTTCATAAAATCATGAAAAATACAATAAAATTAGGAAAAATGCTATTGGACCGGGCTCATTGGACGGCTGGCCATGCCTTAGCCGTAGTCGGTCCCACTCTTCATGATTTCTTCATTTTATTATTTTTCCTTCATCTCATGAAGTTTCCTCAGTTTCAACAAAAATCCATGATTTCTTCATATTTTCCCAAATGATTGCTCAAATGCACATTAGAAAATATCAAAATTCTCAGGACTGATACGCGAACACTTTGGTGACGTGAGCATACTACCTTTACCGACCAAGGGTGACTCTTTGGCTTGCAAGATGCCGGTCCCATATATTTTCATCATTTGACCTAATTTGTTCATATTAGGTCCAAACTCTTCCGAATCATTTCGGGACTTCATAAAATGATCGTCATTCGATCCAATGAGCACCCAGGGGCCGGTTTCATGACCCCTTGGTCGGTCCCTCATCCCATCATAATTAATTGGGTTTTATCACCTAAGGCTCAGACGAGCATTATTTTAATAAATGATTAAACCTGTATTTAATCATCTTTTATTCAATATCTTCAAGGGACTTTGATATTTTGCTCACTGGAGCATTTGGGTGCTACATGGTTGATTCATCATCCTATGGTCCCTCCTTCATTCCATGGTTAATTTTCAATAAATCATCAATTTATCATCAATTGATCGAATTAGGGTTTTGAGTCCAAGGTTCATAATCCCAGATTCAAACGCTAATAATTTTACGTTGATCTCATTATACTCGGTCTAGTCGCCAGTATCTTAATTTAATATTTTATCTGGTCACTCTACCAATTATTCATCAAACGAGCAACATTTTCTCAGATGAGAAATATTTGCTCAAACCAAGGAATATTGTTTCAACTCTCAATATTCAACAATTCATCGAATGAGCAATATTTTCTCACCTTAACTATCGACGTTTACTTGAGAATTATACCTCTGTCTCAACAGACATGTTCAATTCATGAGATTCCGAACATTTATAAATCATGTTCAACTCAGCAATACATGGACTCATCGTCCCATGAAGTCAGCAACTGACTAACTAAATACACGTCTGCCTTGCAGACTCCACAATCACGAGACATCAATCGCGTCACATTGGGGGATATTAACTAGGGTTTTGGTATGGTGGTCTACGACACGTGTGTTCATACACATGATGAGAATGTGAGAAAGTCGTGCAATCAGTTGAAGTAGTTAACAAAGTAGTGGATGGAAAATCGACCAAGTCTCCGCACGTTGAGCAACTGGTTTTAACACACGATTTCTATTTATCCACTCTTTGATTCCACCAACTGTCACACTTCATGGGATCATGGTGTTTACAATTCTGTCAATATAAATAAGTCTCTGAATCATGATTGAAGAACAATACAATCTTACGTCAAACAGACAACATGAGATTAACAACTCAACGTCTGAGCAAATTCAATCATTCAGAACTTATCTTATTTTCAGAATACACAACATACCTACAATCTTCGATTACAATTGATCTCACACATTTCTCAGCTTCCCTCCTACAGATCGACCCATCCTCTATTGTGACCGAATTTACTCTAGAACGGCCATTGTCTTGGTTTAGGCCGGAGTACTACAGATTGATCTCTCGAATTCAAGGCACTCCCTTCTTGCAGTGCATCTGTGTGAGGTTTGACAGTTCACTCGTTTCAAGAAGTTTCCTCCGTACGGTCGTCTCCTCAATTCCATAAAAACCAGCAACTCGTTTTGCCCCATATACACAACAGAAATTCTCGGGTTTGAGAACTTCGGCAGTTCGCGGACTTGGCTCACGCCATTCTTCCGGTTCTCTTGATCAACAAAGTTCGCAAACTTTGGTTCAAGGAATAGGACTTATCATAAATTTGTTTCCACAACAATGCTTATGTACACCATTGGTTATGTAATCTAAACTCTCATTTCAATCATTGAAACATTCTTAGAGAACGTTATATAGTTGTTACACCATTTATCGTCAAAGCAATATTCAAGATGATTGAAACATATCATGACTTTCGTCACATGGTAAAGATAAACTTGGTTAAAGCGAAAAGCTTACCAACTCATATTTCGAGATATAGATAGGCGAGGTATACTCGGCTCGAAATACCAAATGTGTATAATCAAAGTCTATATATATAGCATACGACTTCTTGTCTCAAAGATTAGGAGATAGAGTAGATAGACTTTTGAGTGATAGATAAGTTCAAGTCTTCACATACCTTTTTGTCGAGAAGTTCCATCGGTTCCTTGAGTAGTTCTTCTACTTGTATGATGAATCGCCATGAAGTCCTTGAGCTCAACTACACTTTCTATCCTAGTCCGAGACTTAGCTATAATAGACTAGAAATCAAGACTTATAGTTTTGATCACTAACATTGACAAACATGCTTGAGGTAGCAACCATGCGAATTCGACCGAGCAATGCTATAACACCATCGGCTAATTAGGAAATGATTGAGGCGACCCCAATAATATAAGTAACACAAGAAAAGGCGGATTCATCAATGACAGGTGAAGAAATAATGGAAAATTTATCTGAGGAAGAGATTAAGGCTGACCTAACTCTTGACGGATTGGAAGAAATAAATCTGGGAACAATAGATTAACCTCGTTGCGTTCGCATCAACAAACTATTACAAGGAGAAAAAAGAGATAGAATGATTGAGATACTACGGGAATATCGGAATGTGTTTGTATTTACATACGATGAAATGCCCGGCTTGGACAGCAGCCTAATAGCGCACAACTTAAGCGTCTCGCCTGAATACAAACCAGTAAAACAGAAGAGCCACAATTTTCCTGAGAAGATAGAATTAGCCATCAAGGAGGGGGTGGAGAAAATACTCAAAGATAAATTTATCAAGCCAATCCAGTATCCAGTATGGCTGGCGAACATCGTGCCAGTAGAAAATAAGAATGGTAAAATCCGGTGTTTTGTTGACTATCGAGATCTGAACCGAGCCTGCCCTAAAGATGATTTCCTGGTGCCAAACATAGATGTGATGGTGAACAACACAAGCGGGTATGACATGTTTTTGTTTATGGATGGTTTTTGCGGATATAATCAAGTAAAGATGGCTGCGGAGAACGCTCATAAAACAGCCTTCCAAACACCGAATGGAAATTTCTACTACGTGATGATGTCGTTTGGACTAAAGAACGTGGGGAAACCTACCATCGGGAAATGGTGGCTATTTTTCATGAATTTATGCACCAGATAATGAAAGTATACATAGATAATGTTGTGGTCAAGTCAAAAGCACGAGAAGATCATCTGAGTCATTTGAGACGCGTCTTCGATAGATGTAGAAAATACCGTTTAAAGATGAATCCCCTCAAATGCGCTTTTGGAGTCACCTATGGAAAATTTCTGGGGTTTGTTCTAACGAACATAGGAATACAAATTGATCCGGATAAGGTACAAGATATAACTACCATGAGATCACCTGCAAACAAGAAGGAGCTACAGGCTTTTATTGGAAGAATATCCTATGTCCAGAGATTTATCCCTGGATTGGCACAATTATTATCCGCGTTTCACCATGATTGAAAAAGAATATACTATATGAATGGGGAGATGACCAAGAGCGGGATTTTAAAAAACTCAAGGAATGTTTAATTAGCACGAGGATATTACGGCCACCCGTCAAAGGTGAACCTCTCTACCTGTGCACAGCATACACTAACATGGATATCAGAGCGTTTCTAGATCAATACCTCGGCAACGATCAGTTATGTCCAATCCATTATATTAGTAGAGGGTTTAAATATGCGAAATTCAGATATTTTTAAGCGGAGCAGGCATGCCTGGCGCTCATATACGCTACACAAAAGTTGCGGTCCTACTTGCTTACGCATAAGACTATAGTAGTAGCGGCTGCTAACCCAATTGCCTATCTAGCAACAAAGCCAATCATATCCGGAAGAACGGATCGATGGCTATTATAGTTTTCCGAGTTTGAGTTTAAATATCAACGACCTAAGGGAGTGCGCGGACAAGCATTCTCCGATCTACTAGCAGCGTTTCCGGGAACAGATATGACGGATATAAACGATGAAATACCTGGAGAAGTAGCGGAAGCTGTAGAAGAGGAGCGTTGGTCCATGTTCTTCGATGGATCGTCCTATGGTTCTTTTGGAGGAGCGGTGATAGTATTCGAGACTCCAAAGAAGGAATTACTATCGTTCGCTTTCAAATTAGATTTTGAATGTAGTAATAACGTGGCTGAATATGAAGCGTTAGTCCTAGGATTTCTCATGGCGGAAGAGATCAACTTGGGAGCAATAGACATTAAAGGGGACTCAAAACTAGTCACCAATCAAGTATCATGTGATTTCCAGGTAAAAGAGGCGCACTTAGCCCCTTATCGAGCGGAGGCTCAGGAATTGATAGCAAAAAGGGGAAGCACTGTCATTGAGCATACAAGAAGGTCCACTAATAAACATGCCGATGCATTAGCTACTATGGTGACAAAGTTACAATTAAATGGAGCGGAGGAGGGCACAGTACTGGTGAAAAGAAGAACACAGCCCAACACATGGAACGAAGATGCGGTATTTGAAAAAAAGATGATTGGAGGACGGATTACATTGAAGATTTAACCAAAGAAGCGGATGAACAAATATTGCCAGTCAAGGTGTTAAAAATAATCGTCATAATCATAGGAGCACTGTATTATCGAACATCCGAAGGAGACTTATCACGATGTGTAGGACGAATAGAAGCACACGAGATATTGAACCGCGTCCAAAAGGAATCATGCGTACAAACAGGTGAAATCCCGTTATACCGTCTCTTATAAAGAATGGGAGTATATTGGCCAAGCATGGAGGCACAAGCGGCGACAATACAGAACAAATGCAAAGACTGTCAAGCACCTCCACAACAAGAGGAAGTGTGCAGCATAGAAATGGGCGATGGGAGACAACCTTATATAGATTTTATCCGCGATGAGCGTTTGCCGCAAAATAGGCAGGAAGTGCTTAAAATTCAAAGGAAAGTTGCTCGATTATTCATCAGAGAAGGATTGTTATATAGGAGAAGCTATGGAGATGCAATATTACGATACCTATCTCAGGAAGAAGCGGAACATCAAGGCATGCGGAAACTCTTCCTATAACTCTATGAAGGCGGATTATATATGCCTACAATGAAATTTGACACCGCGGAACATGTGCGGAAACTCCAACAATGCCAGAGTCATGGTACGCTAATCCGAGCGCCTCACACACTAATGCACAACGTCGTCACTCCCTGGCCTTTCCATAGTTGGGCTCTTGATATTATCGGACAGATAAGTCTCATCTCATCCAGGCGACACAAGTATATTATCACCGTGACAGAATTTTCTTCAAAATGGGTAGAAGTTATTCCTCTGCGAGATTACTCTGCAGCCACCATCGCAGCATTTATTAAAGAACACATCATATGCCGATTCGGTGCGCCAATGATCATCCGATCGGACAATGCGACTTCTTTTGTCAATAAAGACGTTAAAGAGTTGTTGGATAAATATGGAATTAAATTCCACACTTCAATTGTCTATTACCCACAAGGGAATGGGCAGGCAGAAGCGACCAACAAGACATTGTTGAGGATATTAAGCAGATTAGTATATGATCATCATCGGAGCTGGCAAGAGCAGTTATCACTTGCACCCTGGGCTTATCGCATTTCTGAAAGGAGTTCGACAGGAGCGTCACCATACTCCCTAGTGTATGGTGAGGACGCTATTTTACCAGCGGAAATTGCAATTCCATCAACGCGAGCAGCATTGGCTAGCTTGACCACCCCAGATGAAGTTAGCCGATTTTCTCACCTTGATACTCTCGAAGAACGAAGGGAGAAGGATGAACGATTCGCGGAAAAGTATAGGCAACGGACAACAAGGTATGATAACCAAAAGGTGAAGGAATGAACCTTCTCAGAAAACGATGTAGTTCTAAAAATCGCCTCACACGTCCAGCGTAATGCAAAGGCAGGAAAGTTCGCCGCCAACTGGCAAGGCCCTTACATGATCGACAAAGATGCAGAAAGAGGATACTACTACCTCAAGCGGATAAATGGATCGTGAATCAATACCCCTATTAATGGTAAAGGGTTGAAAGCTTATTATGCGTAACACCTCAAATGTACGCCGGATGGTTTGAATAATAAATTATTTCCTTATATATTAAATTGATTTCCCATGACTAAACAATAAGCAAAACGAGATACACAAAATAAGCCAGGAGCATGGTTGGGCTTCGTGCATGACCATAGATGAAGTGCACCAATAGCCGCGAAGTCGTCTAGATTTTGTGTATGACTTAACGAAATACACCAAGATCAGCCAGGAGCATGGCTAGGTGTCGTGCATGACCATAGATGAAGTGCACCAGTATCCGCGAGGTCGGCTAGGTTCCGTGTATGACTTAACGAAATACACCAAGAGAAGCCAGGAGCATGGTTGGGTTCCGTGCATGACCATAGATGAAGTGCACCAATAGCCGCGAGGTCGGCTAGGTTCCGTGTATGACTTAACGAAATACACCAAGATAAGTCAGGAGCATGGCTGGGTTCCGTGCATGACCATAGATGAAGTGCACCAATAACCGCGAGGTCGACTAGGTTCCGTGTATGACTTAACGAAATACACGGAGATAAGTCAGGAGCATGTCTGGGTTCCGTGCATGGCCATAGATGAAGTGCACCAATAGCCGCGAGGTCGGCTAGGTTTCGTGTATGACTTAACGAAATACACCAAGATAAGCCAGGAGCATGGATGAGTTCCGTGCATAACCTTAGATGAGTGCACCAATAGCCACGAAGTCGGCTAGGTTCCGTGTATGACCCTAGATGAAATGCACTAATAGTCGCGAAGTCAGAAAGACTCCTCGCCTAACATGAAATACACTAAATAAGCGAGGAGGAGGAGGGGGGGGGGGGGGGGGGGGGGGATATCTTTTTGAATCACTCAAATGACATACAAGTTTATACTGTCAACCCAAAATAACGACAATATCCGGAAAAGTTTACCAAGTAAAAATATTTACACATAAAGGCAAAGCATTTTAATGATACTTAATCAAATGAAAATACTGAGTTTGACTTAAGTAAAAAATTTCCTCATGCTCGTGAACAAGACAATGTACCCGCTTACAGTGGCTTCAAGCACTTCCAACCTTGCTTCTTTATAGACGAAGCTAATTCACTAATCGAATCCATCATTCCCGTGAACTAACTAGTGCTTACGAATCGAATATATAGACCAAAAAAATAATATTAGGGTACTGCACGGAGCAATTCATGGACTTCTGAAAGTGTTGCTTCCACGGCTCTCATAAACTGATCCGCTTCATTAAATCGAAAATGAGTAATTAAACGCTGCTCACAACAAAAACCGCGATGTCCAAGCAATGATTCAGGAGGAAAACCACCTTCACTCCGGATACTCATTACATGATTATCAGCAGTAATCACTCGCTCATGCCAACAAGAGTTCTCAATGCTTAACCTATCTCGCGCAATACATAGCACGTCTAAGAGGCGATTAAGATACCTTACTTCTGATACTAGCTTAATACGATTAGCCATGAGATAAGGATATAAATGAACAAAACCATTAGAATGCAAAAATTTATAAAAAAGGATCACCTAACACAGTTAATGTTCCACGGATTCCAAAAAAAAATAATTATTAATTAATTATTACTATTATTAAGAACGACTGGTTATGGGAGAACGACAATATGAGATGTCATGATTCAGATCCCTCATCATCAAAAGTGCTTCATCATATTGAGTAGTATAAGCAGCATAAGCCTCTTGCTCTCTACGCATTTGGTAAATTTGAGCCATGATATCATCAGAAACACGAGTCTTCAGCGACATATTAAGTGTTTCTTCATGATCCTCACAAGCTTTACGCGCCCTGTCCAAAGTAATTAGCCGATGAGTTTGCAACATCCCCACTTCATCCTTAAAAATCAACAGACGCGCTAATTCACCCTTTTTATCAGTAGGATGAACAAGAGCGGACACAACACAAAGAGCTATTACACATCCGCGAAGGTTGGGACCCGCTTTTTGAGTAATAAAAGCGTGACAGTTAGCTATAGCACTTTCGATATCAGTCATCATGAGAATTGATTCTTGAAATAGTCGCTCAGACTTGTTCCAAGCAAGAATCGTATCATCCAACACGCTTTGCACTTCTGAAGTTATCCGCTCAGACGCTAGTATTTTGAGAGTGAGTGAATATATCTCTAGTTGTTCATCAAACTGCACGCGGGTAGTTGCCCTATTTTTCGTCCTGATCTCTCGAAGCATCTCCACCTCGGCTTTCATCCGTAGCAAGCGAGCCATTTCAGATCCATAGCAAGCGAGCCATTTCAGATCCTGGTTCATAATGAATAACTATGGTACTGAAGCCAGTGATAGAACATAACCATGTAGTTGTCGAGCCATCAGTAATGAGAAGTGATCTGCAAAAAACACAACCAAGGGAAGCAAAATAATAACAGCTAAAGCATTCTATCTAGACCCTTATTTATAAACATAACGAAACATAATATTAATTACCATCTCATCATAGCAATAAATAAAACCAACTGTCAAAACACGTGTCCAAAACCAAATCAAGGGCAAAAGGAAAGAAGTTATTGTTCAAAGTTCACTCATAAAACAGGAAAATCAAACATCCAAAATAGCCAGCTCCGCCCTCTTCTGAACAAGGCGCGAGTTCACTTCCTCAGAAGCAGCCCGGGAGACCATCAAGTCTTTACTGGATTGAGCAGTATCCGCTATCAGATTATCATACACTTCCTTTTTTACATTAGCAACATTGAGCAGACGCCTGTATTCTCGATCCAGCTCATCAATCTCCTGTGGAAGCACGTGGCGAGCGGTATGGCTTGCCTTGACATCATTTAGCAAATCCTTTAACCACCGAATAGGAAATTGTAACGTAAGATAAGTCTGGATGAGACAATCCCACTTTGTCAGCAGCTCCGGATCAATAGGAGTATCCTCCGGATGAGAAAGACTATCCGCTATGTCTAACAAGTCTTCATTAGTCACAACCAAAACACCAGGATGCATTCCTTCATGAACACACATATGGTCAAACTTCTCCACTATACACCGATAGTTAGCGGCTTTGGTGGAAGAAACCCATAAACCATGCACTAGCACAAAGTGGCTACCGATACCAGCGTCTTTGACTGAGAAAGCCCGGGGATATTGAAACTTAGGGTCCTCTGGATAAGCCATAAGCTCTGCGTCGGCATCAATGTTGCGCGAAACCTTGGGGACTTTCTTGGAAGATTTTGGCTGCCTCCCGCTAGCGCTACCAGACTCACTACCTTTAGCCGGGATATCTGAATTATTTTATTTATCGCGTTTTTCCATGACCTGGAAAACAAGACAACAATCAATAGATACCTTACAAATGGAGAATAGAATAAACGGTAAACGAATATATATATACCGGAGCAGAAGGGGAAGGAAGATTGACAGGAGAATGTAATGGCAACTGCAAGATGAAACTTAGCTTATATAAAGACAACTCTCTTTATTGATGTTTGGAAAATCTCTCAAAACTAAACACAAGCTCTAATCTTGATCATATGATCAACCACAACTTTAGTGATCATATATATAGAACTATGAATTCCTTTTCCTAGTCCTATTACCTTATTACATGTCTTTCCTTTTCTTAGAACTAGATGACTTCTAATTCCCTTAGGATTACATCAATTTCCTAATCTTGTCCTAACCATCTTGTTAGTGACTTCTATGTTGAAGTTAATCCAACATTCTCCCCCTTAAGCTTCAACTGTGCTTGTGAAAAATCTTGTACTCCTATTAATTTCCTCATCTCTTCAAACTTGATCCGAGCTAATGCCTTTGTTAATATATCTGCCTTCTGCTCAGTTCCAGGTATGTGTTCTACGTTAATGACCTCCTTCTCGATGCATTCTCATATGAAATGATACCTTTAGTGAATGTGTTTCGTCTTCCCATGAAACGCTGGATTTTTAGTGAGTGCAATTGCATACTTATTATCAATCTTGATGAGAACTTTTTCAGGTTCTCTTCCTTTTATTTCACTCAATAATTCTTGAAGCCATATTTAGCTGCTTCTTTTGCAGCCATAAACTCAGCTTCACAGGATGAGAGGGCTACAGTGTCTTGCTTTTGTGAAAACCATGTAATAGGTGCTTCACCTAGATAAAATATATGACCAGTTGTACCTTTTCCATCATCTTGGTCAATATTATGACTGTTGTCACTATACCCAACAATCTTCTTTGATCCTCCTCGACCATACTTCAACCCATACGTGATTGTTCCTTTTAGGTATCTTAATATTTGCTTCATGATGTCACCATGAGACTTGCGTGGACTTTGCATATACGACTAGCTACTCCCACTGAGAAAGCCAAGTCTGGTCTTGTGTGTAATAAGTATCTTAGGTATCCAACATTTCTTCTATAACTCGTTGGATCAATCTCTGTGCTTTTGAAATTTTCAGTCCAAATTCCATTGGAATTCTTGTTGGATTACAAGTTTCGAGTCCTGCTTCTTTCAGAATTCTCCTTGCATAAGCTTCTTGTTTAATCTGAATCCCATCTACTCCTTGATGGACTTCTATGCCAAGGTAATAAGTGAGTTTTCCGAGGTCTGACATCTCAAGCTTTGATGACATTTCTCTCTTGAACTCATTGATCACCTTAAGGGAGTTGCCAGTCAAAAATAGATCATCTACATAGACTGCAATCACAAGAAGCGTTCCCTTTTCTTCTCTTCTGTATACAGAAGTTTCTTTAGAACACTTTATGAATCTCATTCCCTTTAAGATTTGATCTAACTTTGTATTCCAGGCTCGAGGGGCTTGTCTTAGAACATAGAGAGCTTTTTTCAACTTGTAAACTCTATGTTCTTGTCCTTTTACTTCGAAACCTTCTGGTTGTTCAACATACACATCTTCACTTAGTTCGCCATGCAAGAATGATGTCTTTACGTCTAAATGATGTATTTCCCAAGAGTTTGATGCAGCTTCTGCTATTAAGAAACGAATTGTCTCTAGTCTAGCAACTGGTGCGAAAACTTCATCAAAGTCTATGCCTGATTCTTGAACGTATCCCTTAGCTACAAGTCTTGCCTTATATTTGTTAATAGTTTCATCAGAATTTCTTTTAACCTTGAAGATCCACTTGAGACCAATCACTTTTACCCCGCCTGTCTTATCAACTAGAAACCAAGTCTTGTTTCTGTTGATTGAAATAATTTTTTCTCTACATGCTTGTGTCCATTTAGTCGAGACCTTTGCTTCCTGAAAATTCCTTGGTTCATCATTAACAAAAAGTAGCATAATCTCACATTCTTCTGCAGCTTGAAGAACATAATCCTCCAGATATTGTGGCTTTTGTATCTGTCTTGTTGATTTTCGCAGTGGAATGGGTTGAGTTATTTCATCGATCTCCTCTTCTTCTTCTTCTTCTTCTTCTTCTTCTTCTTCTTCTACTTCTTCGTTATTCTCAGTGTTTTCATTATTCTCTTCTTCTTCTTGATTAACATCATTGTTTCCATTGGTATTGATGATTATAGGTCCTTCGCCTTCATCAATTACTTGACCCCATCTCATGAGAAACATTGTTGGATCCCTACTTGGTCCATCATTAGTTTCTTTCCAGTTCCAGTTTGCTTTTTCATCGAATACCACATATCGACTCACTATTACTCTTTTCATTGTTGGATTGAATAATCTGTAAGATTTGGATCCAGGCTCATTCCTAGATACACAAGAGTCTGAGATCGATCATCCAGTTTCTTAAGAATTGCAGAATCAACTTTTGTGTATGCTTTGCAACCAAACACTCTTAAATTATCTATGTTTGGTTTTCTCTTTCGCAAACTTTCATATGGAGTCATGTATTTCAGAGCTTTCGTAGGTATCCTGTTTATTAGGTATGTGGAGTGTCGTACAGATTCTCCCCATAGATAATTAGGTACCTACATAGCCTTTAAAGAACTTCTTGTCATCTCCATTAGAGTCTTGTTTCTCCTCTCCACAACTCCGTTTTGTTGTGGTGTATATGGTGTTGTGAGTTTCCTTTTGATTCCATTTGACTCACAGAACTTGTTGAACTCTAAGGAAGTGAACTCTCCTCCTCTATCAGTTCTAAGCATTTTGACCTCCTCTTTTAACTCTTTTTCTATCAGATTTCTGAAAGCTTTGAATCTGTCAAATGCTTCACTCTTTTCTTTCATAAGAATAGACCACATATATCTTGAGAAGTCATCTATAATAACAAATATGTATTTGTTATTTGCAAGGGTTTATGGTATAATAGGACCACATAAATCAGCATGAAGAAGCTCTAATGGCTTTGAGGCTCTGAATGTTGTTGCTTTTGGAAAACCTTGACGCGTTTGTTTCCCAACTAAACATGATTCACGGATCCTTGATTCATCGTTTATCTGTGGTAGCCCTCGAACCATCTTGTTATGAGACATTGCCTTTAAAGTTCTAAAGCTTATGTGTCCTAATCTTGCATGCCACTTCCATGTCTGATCTTCCAGTCTCATATTCAGACACAATGACCTTCCAATCATGAGACTTATCTTGTAGAGTCTATTATGTGAGCGTGAGACTCTAACTAAAAGTCTTCCACTTGGTTCATGAACTGTTAGATAATCTTGTCGCATTCTAACATCACATCCAACTTCTGTAGCTTGTCCTAAACTTAGAATGTTGCTTTGTAAGTTTGGGATGAAGTAGATGTTTGTGTCAAGCTTCTGTTCTCCGGTCTTGCTCTGAAATAGAATTGATCCTTTCCCTTCAATTTCTACAGAAGATCCATCCCCAAACTTCACTTGTCCTTTGATTTTCTCATTGAGTTCAGAAAAGTAGTGTCTCTTACCAGTCATGTGATTGCTGGCTCCATTATCTAAGTACCAGATTCCTTCTTCACCATCTTTTGATTCGTAGTTCTTTGGTATTAGTTTCCCTTCGTTTAAGAATACAACTTCGTGCATGAAAAGAGCTGTATCTGCTTTCCTTGTTTCATTCTTGTTTGCTTCTTCCATCTTTTGTATTCTTTCAGGGCATATAGAGGAGAAGTGTCCTGGTTTATCACATCTGTAACAAATAATGTTTGATCTATCCTTCTTTTCTTTCCTTTGGTTTTGAATTCTGACTTGTTGTTCTATCTTGTGAGTTAAACCTTCCTCCCCTTCCTCGGCCTCTGTTTACTCTACCACCTCTTCCACGACCTCTTCCTCTTGTCGCAGAGTTTTGTTGGTAAGAGTTTGTGTACAAGAGTTTTCCTTGAGTTTCTCCATTGTTTTCTTCATCAAGGATTCTCTCTTCATATGCTTTCAATCTTCCAATTATATCTTCATAGCTAGTCTTCTTTAAATCTAAGACTTGTTCGAGAGAAGCTATGATATGAATATACTTGGATCTTGATAAACTATTGAGAAACTTCTTTACCAGTTTATCTTCATCAATGGATTGTCCAAGTGACGCAGCTTTTGAGGCTATCTCTGATAGCTTTCCTGCAAAGCTATCAATAGTATCAATGTCTTTCATCTTCACTCTTTCAAATTCAGACATTAAGGTTTGCAGACGGGCTTCTTTAACTCGATCAGCTCCGAGATTTCGTGCCTTTATTGCATCCCAAATTTTCTTTGAAGTTTCCTGTTCACCAACTTTAGAACAAGACATTCTGGTATTTCTTGAAAGAGTAGTCCAATGGCAACATTGTTTTTGTCTGGGTCCAATGTACCATGATCAATTGTTTCCCAAACTTTATAGATTTTCATCAATACCTTCATTCTTATGGCCTATACTGTGTAGTTTGTGGCGTTGAGGATTGGAACTTGTATTGATGGTGGCGTGAACTGTTTTGCACCCACAATGGTGGTTTCGTTTTCCATGGCTCAGAAACAAGCTCTGATACCAATTAATGGAAACTGCAAGATGAAACTTAGCTTATATAAAGACAACTCTCTTTATTTATTTTTAGAAAATATCTCAAAACTAAACACAAGCTCTAATCTTGCTCATATGATCAACCACAACTTTGGTGATCATATATATATAGAACTATGAATTCCTTTTCCTAGTCCTATTACCTTATTACATGCCTTTCCTTTTCTTAGAACTAGATGACTTCTAATTCCCTTAGGATTACATCCATTTCCTAATCTTGTCCTAACCAGATTGTTAGTGACTTCTATGTTGAAGTTAATCCAACAGAATGAACCGACTGACGCGAGGAAGAAGAAGAGCTCGAAACACTAGGCTCCTGATGACCTAATGAAAGAAGAAAAAGAGAAGAAATGAAAGGTATGTGCTTATTAAAAATAAGAAATAAAGTTGTGTATATAGATCGAAAGGCATTAAATAAATCACAACAAAATATTTTTTTACTGACACATGTCGGTATCAAACTTAAAATATAATGACATAAGAGACTTACGAGACTTAGAAGAAGAGGAACTGGAACCCTCGACACCATTTACAACATCATTACCCATAGCCGCATCGTCATCCGGCATATAATCGTGAACAGAACGATCTAACCCGGACTAGTTAGTTGCATCAAGCATATCATAAGGAGTGCGGAGAGGATGATTAGGATCAGGGACAGTCTTCACAATTAAAGAACGAGTAGAGCATAAAGTTATACTAGGAGAAATCACTTCAGGACCACTCTTTCTCACTGATCGGCCTATTTGGCGCTCGATGCGTTCAATAAAAGACATAGAAGGAGGAGACCCCTTCTTTGGAGCCTGCGGAGAAAATGTAGAGGAAATGTTAGTGGATCGATAAGATGGAAGTCGCGGAATGACTGGTACGCCGGTATCCCGCTTTATCTTTTTGGATAACCGGTCCACCCTCCATTCATGGTAAGGCAGATTGATGTATTCTTCGATAAAAAGACCCCTAGGTTTGCAGGAGAAATAATACAAGGAAAGAATGTGAAACATCAACACATAATACAAGGAGAAAATACCTTGGCGGGAGGAGACGTGATAAGAGGGGTCTTAAATGACTTTGTTACGGACGGGAGTCTTCTCTTCTTGGGACCAGACAAGGGGGGAAGTGAGTCACCTTTCTTATCTTGTAGGAGATTCATCATCCGAAGGCGGATCCCATCTAGTAACAAGAGGATGAAGGGGACGCCCCTTGTTGTTGGAAGTAAGCTTATACTTCTTGGAAACCTCATCATTTAACTTCACCCTGCCAGAAGCGTGCAGTTCTCTGAGATCATCCTTGGAAAAGGCCGCGGGGGGAAATTCCATCCTCGAGTAGAAGGTTTAGAACATTCCGATTCATACCATCACGATACACCCGCCACTCGTTGGTAACTCCAAGTGTCCGCTGCTACAAAGATGGAAGAAATTAAAATGATACTGCCTATCACTCATCTTAAGGCCGTCCTTGAAGACAAAAGGATTGAAGATTTTTCGGATATCACATTCATCATCGGAGCAGGAAGGAAGAGGAGGATTATAAGGCACTCATTGACCAAAACCAAGTTAACGAGCCACGCGAATGGAATTATACGTCTCACATTAAAACTTTCCACCATGAAACCCCGGAAGACGACCGAGAAGAGTAGAAACGATAATATCAAACTCTTCAGCCGAAGGGGTGTCTTCGGATTTCAACTTCCGTTGGGACTTGATGGAGAAATTGTAATGAAGCGATCCGGTGCGACCATATCCTGATAAGAAGAGGGTGCGAACTCGAGACACTTGTCCATGATATCCTAGAGAGGATTCTTCACAGGAAAACCTTTTTTATGGTACAAAGCCATCCGGGGGTGAGACTCAGACTTCGTCACTAATACCTTAGTACCATCTTTCTTGGTAACCTCCTCTTGATGGTAAAGCACAATGGGATTCAATGGAGGCCTATATAAAGGGAAGCTCTCCCATACCCACGCCTGAAGAAAGTTAGCAAGAAGAAAAGTGTCTACTTCATGAGCCCCGTCCACCAGGCGAATGTCTCGCGCAAACAAGTCGAGATGATGATACAGTCCGCCTAAAAACATTGGAGCAAGAGGAAAAGACACACCGCGAGACATCAGAACAGCCATAGGGATAAGCTCATTCTTGATAGTATCTCGGGAACTGTGTTCAAATACATCATGACATAACCAGAAGAGTAAAAAAGCCCCCATCTTCGCGCGATCAGACTCTCCTTCGCGAGGAGGGAAACCAGCTCGGTCTCCAGTAAGCAAAGGTGCCCAATACTTAACCCGACAGGAATAGGAAGTACGACGTTGATTGGATTTGGACTTTTGATCAGTCTTTGTCACCTCCACATCGTCGGACTCCTCGACGAGAGATGTGCGGGGATGAGCCTTAATGGCCGAAGACATGAGTTTAGAGGAAGGTGAGGGATTAACCCGAGGTTTGAATTTCTCAGTCATTATCTATTTACCCCTTCTCCTACCCTTTGGCTCATCATCAGGAGCCTCAGTCTTAACTTCTTCAGGCAGCTTTAAATACATGGAACTGACCTTGGCGGAAATCAAGTGGTCGCGAAGCTCCTTATCCTTCTTGTTTAACACAGAAAAAATACAACAATCATCGAAACTTACCTCACCATGAGCAGGTATACCCATGAGGGCGACTACATCCTCAAGGATAAGAGTTCCCTCGCCCCAGGAAAATAAAAAAGTATGAGGATCGATTCCCCAACGCGCACACAGACGGAGAAGGCCCATATGGTCCCTATGGATGTGCCTAAACCTCGACGCCTGAAGAGTTGCTTCTATGCCCAAGGGTTGGATTATATTTTTTTGATACGGATTAGAGAGGATATAAGTTATCCATGAATCCCAGACAGGATGAGACTCAGCGGATGAACGAAGTTGGACGGAAGGGAAAGTATAATATCCCCTATAAATGGCCAGGCGTGGCATGTCTTCTGAAGAGGCCAAAGGAGGGTTGTTCGCTTGAGGAAGAATAAGCCAGCTCACGGATGATGCCAGAGGAAGAGTGCCAGGGTTAAACATGCCAGATACCCAAACATCATCTGCGGGAAAGAGTATAGTATCATCAGCTGCAGCCGGAGGACGAAGACGATCTTTAAGATCCGAATTAATCCTCATCTCCTCGAGTGAATAAAACCGCGGAGGCGGAGGATCAGCCATGATGAAAGAATAGTGGAGGGAAAATACACTAAGGATAGATGGTAAAAGGAAAGCGAGGTCTGCTCTATTTATAGATTTGAAAAGAGGGGCGGTTATTAAACCCGTAAGTAACCGTTGCACCTCAAGGGTCATGGAGGATAAAAAACCTCACCACTTGTCAATTAAAGTAGATCAAACATGTGACTGTTGACATGGTCTTTGACCAGTCAAATAATCAGGGAACTAATGTTGATACATGAAAATGATTAACCCCAAAAGAGGTAGCCCCTTAACCTGTCAAAGGATCCGCTTAGAAAGAGGAAACATAGGGGACTAGGCCTGACCCGTTGAAATGGGAAGTCCTAGTCTATCCAAAGACCTTATTTATAATTGGATGGGCTTTGGCCCAAAGGAGAGGTGATTAAAGATTTTTCGTGGGTTGTAGTAATAAAGGTTCGAACTCTAAGACTTGTGAAGGTAAAGGATTTTTTTAAACTTATAAAAATATATATACAAAATATTAACAATTTTGGGCGAGAGGTAACCAATACACTAGATTCTACTACTACGCAAGATTGAATGATAAATATTTCAAAACTCTATTCAATTCTTAAGTCCTCTTTTATCTTTAATTCACTATCAATCATACAAATTCTCAAACATTATTTGTAAACCTTAAGCATAGATTATCAAGAGATTAAACCAAGCATAACCTATCAAACTGAATAACAAATAATTAAGACAATCATTCAAACAATTTAAAACTCTGCAAAAGCAGCGATTAGGTGAATTATATAATTAAATGAAATAGTTACCCATTTATGTTGCGTGAATAGCTTCCTCCATTGCCTTGGTTACGAGGGAATTAACTCATCATGTTGGAAAACCTCTCAAAATATTTTATTAAGCTCAATTGATGTTTACAATAAAGAGAAAGATAAGTAAATGTTCTAAAACAGGATTCTGCGACCCACATAAGGCGTCAAAATGCGACAAAGCTGAGGTGCTGTTGTCGCTGAAATGCTACGACCCACACCTACGACCCACGGATGTGAGTCATTTTCACTGTCGATAAACGACTGCTTCTGCGAGTCCGTTCTTCGTGTTCTTGGTGTTCTTCATCAGCAGCAGCAGCAGCAGCAGAGTTTGATCAACTCTTGATTTCTGCGTCTGTGGCTCTCCTCTCTTCTCCCAACTCTCTACAGCCTCTCTAGTACTCCCAGGGAACATATTTATACACCTACAGCTCGTTGAATCTCCCTCAATTACTCCATATAATCTTCATTACTAGGTGTTTAAAGAAAATATTTTCCGAATATTTTCTTCCCTGAAATGATTCTCCACGCGTAAACAGCCTCTGATACTCCATTATTTAGCTTCTACACGGTCCAAAAGTGTGCTAGAGTCCTCCATGCATCATCATAACACGTCCGAATCCCTCAAAAAATCCTCGCAAACCCGTGACTGCCATGTTCTCTGATGATGACTTGTTTAGCCGATTCTAGCCAAATTCGATCGATTCTGACACCCATACTGTATTCCTTAAGCTATATCACATCTTCCTACCAATTTTTAGCCATTGAATCGCACCACAACACCTTCATTTTGTTGATTGAAATCTGCCAGAGAGAGAATATATTTTCCCGCCAAAAATGAAATTTGAATTATGAGAAGAAAAGTGTCCTCCCCCTAATCCTGTACGGGTGTCCCTTTAGCAATTGGGGTGGAAATAGTAATTTTGGGGTGGAAATAGTAATTTTTCTGGGTTCCTCCGGTACATTTCTGGGACGCTTCCGGTGCATTTCTGGGGTGCCTTTAGTACTTTTCTCCGGGGTGTAAATCATCACTTTTTTGAGCTCATTTCGCCGCAAAGGCTTATTTCTCTAAAAACATCTACAAAAACACAAAATAACACAATAAGTACTTAATCAAGTCTAACAATACAGAATATTGAGAACAAAATAGACACATAAATGCGTCTATCAAGAGGTCTCTTAGGGTTTGGCGTTAACTTATGGAAAGGGAAATGGTAGTTTAGTAATAAACTAATCTCAGAAGCACTTATTCATAAGATGGTTATTATAAAAGGAGAGAGAGGGTTGACGAAGTGTCAACTTGCAAATAATATTTTCTACTTCTCTTTATACTAGCAAGTAATATAATGAAAGCAGATTCGTCCCAAGGGAGGTACGAAGCAAAAGTTGTTATGCAAATACTCTTAGCAAAGATGATTTTGCGATTCAAAAATTCTGAAAATTGTAAATTTTATTCAAATATGAGATGAGTTTGATTAAGGATCCATTCTAGACCACGGAACATAAACCAAATTGATATATAACCGCGTTCTTCGTATTATCTCGTTACTAACAACCCTAGGATAATTAGTACGCTCAACTATTCCGTTATTATCTCCTAAGCTCAACGGATACGGAAGTGCTCGACTACCGGTTTCTACTTGCCAAGTTCCCTAGAGGTACGCTTACTATGTATGACTTAAACAAATGCTTTACGTTTTATAATATAAGGTTGCTCCTAGTGATGAACTCAAAAGCATGAATCACCTACTAGTGTCAATTTGTACACATGGGTACTTAACAAAGTCCCATCATCAATACCCACGTATTGCTACTTATGTTTATCTTTCTAGACAATTACGGGTCGAAGAAAATCTAAACTAGCAATAAGATTGTGACATAACTATTTAATTTCGAACTTAAACAATTAAGGAACAATCCATAAGCATTATTAGCATGGTAGAAATCAAACAATAACTAAACTTGCGAGAAAACGAGCTATTGCATATCAATTATGAGTTCATATTTCGGTCTTTGAAATCACCCGCAATCAAAAATAGTTTTAGTTACTCATAGTTTTAATGTTCAGTATCAATAATAATTGAAATAAAGAAGATGAAAATAAATACGAAAGCAAACTCTAGTTGCGGCTATCTCCCAAAATCTCCAAGTAGAATACGTGATAATCCCAAAGTTGTAGAAGACTTCTTCCTTTTATGTCTCTTCTTAGGTCAAGTCTTCAAAGGTCCAATTGATAGAAGTCCACCAAGCCCATGTGTGAGAAAAACTCATGTGAAAATCTGCCAAGGTCCAGTCAGAGGCTAACTGAGTGAGTCAGGTATGAGTAGGCAGCTAACTGGTCTTGGACAAAGGCCTGAGCTGTTGCCACATCCTAAACTCTCTGTTGCACTATGATTACGCTTCATTCCTGCCTTTCAGCTCTGCACTTCTGCGACCAGTCTTCCTTCCCTCTTATAGCTTCAATCAAGCAGCATATAGCTTCAATCAAGCAGCATATCAACTACATTACAATCCCATTCTCTGTAGCTTTAACATTCCATAACCATCAGCGCAAACTCTAGAGTCACAGCCAACCATTCCACATAAACATCAACAAAGCTGCATCGGTAACTCCATCTCAACCATCATCTCTGCAATTCATGCATTCTTTCCTTGAATTCAGTTGCACCTGTTTCAAGTCATAGCTAGCTAACCACTACTACAAACATCTATTGCAGCAATAACTCAGACTTCAGTTCTTCTTAGCACCACCAATTTCAAATCCATCTGCGGCAACAACACATTCCAGATCCATTTTTTTACCTCAGTTCATTACCACCAGAACCTGCAGCTCACTGCTCAATATAACCCCACAAAATCCACATCATTACCACCTGAAACTCCAAAGTTATTCCTCCAATTTCAATTCCTCTAACTGCAAGAACACCAAATTCTGCTCAGACTCACCCTTTCTTCTGCCATTCCATAAATCAGGTTCAATAACATCATTACCACATACTTCTTGTCTTCACATTCTACAGACCCATTCCTGCAACTTCATTTTCTGCTTTTCTCAATTCTGAACCCTAACTGCCTTCACCTGCAATTTCATAAAATCCGAACCAAACCCATCTTCAAATCTTCACTGATTCAATTGTAACTCATTAATTTCTTCTTCAACTGAGTTTTTAGATAATTCAAACTCAGTAGAACCCTAATTCCATTAACCAACAGCAACAGTTGAGTTTCTCATCTAATCACTAGCAGAGCTAGATCTTTTCTCCACATCATTTCTTCTTCCATCTTGGTTTTAAACACAAATTCAAAGAAAACCCACTTCATATATCTTTACAGCAACCACACTTTCCTTCTTGAATTTGAGCATCAGCTCTTCCCTATTTTCTCGATCAGTAGCAGCACAAACATATCCATATGCATCTTCTCATTGTTCCATGTCTCAATTCGAAGCTCTCACTCTAGATTCAAATAGCATCAGCTACACAGCACCTCGATTCCCCCTTTCTCGTAATTTCTATGCATCTTAATGGTGTCGCCTCTCCTCTCTTGATTTCAGGTGAAATGAAAGAGAGACAAACCAATGATTAGGAAATAAATTGGATTTTAGGTTTCTGTAGGAATGGGAATGGATATAGCCACCAAGGTGGAGTAGATAAGGGGTATCTAGGATGACTTAAGGCACCCATAGATAAGATAAGGGTCAACCAAATGGAAGCCCTTATATTGACTTTGCTCGACTCCCATGTCACTTGCCTGCTCCCTTATGCTCCAATTGAACGCTTTCTTCCTTCTTTCGAATTCCTCCAACAACAACAACCGTCTCTTATTTTTCAGATTCACTTCTTCTCTTCAATGTCTCATTATCGTCAAAGTAATCGTGCTTTTCAGACAAAAATTTGCATCACTAAAGCTGACATACTTTTCAGACAGAGATGAATAAATAAAAGCAAATAATGAGAAATGATCCACCTCCAACCGCAGTTGCACCTTTTTTTCTTTTAAGCAACGTTTCTTCTTCTTTTCTTCCAAACGACTCCAAAGTACCTAAACACTCAAAAGCAAACATAAGATACGTATTTTACAAGAAAACTTATCAAATAAAGCATAAACAATAGATAAATATCAAGGTGTTTTAGACAACAATCAAATTCCCCCACACTTAGACTTTGCTAGTCCTCTATCAAATCAAACACAATAATTCTAAAACATACATACAACTCCGTGTTGTCGAAGCTACGGTCACACTTAGCACGTATAACGAGCCTTTGAACCCCTGGGTGTCCCTAGTGGACGAGTTTTAGTCTCGTGAAGGTTTACAAGAGGTGTGCCTATAAAACCTTTTACTCCAAATTCCAGCTACCTATGAAGAGTCTATGAACGAATCCAAAATGACTACATGAGGAGGTAACTTGATGAAATACAATTCATATATAAGTAAACAAAGATCTACTCAGAAAGTTGAACAAACCACAATACTCGGAATCTAAATAACCACAATCACACATGAATAGATTAAGAAGATGGATATAGATGTAGATGTTTGTGAATGTTAACTAAAGTGAACGGTGTTTCCCATATCTGTATGAAGGTCGCTGCCAAGATGAACCTAAAAATCCTATTAGATTAAGATACTGGTCTGAATTATAATATCAACTCAGCTGGCATATACAAAGGAACCAGTGGTCGATAATCCTAATTCTAGATCAACTCGACTGGCAAATACAAGGGAACCAGCAGTCGATTTATTAATTGAACAATGATAATAAGTATTTTTTTTCTTTCTTTTTTTCGAATTGATAACATGATTAGATCTTTTGGATCCAAGCACATGCTTTTTGTCAGCAGATTACATGGTAATTCTCGTGGATCCTGCAATCCACGCTTGCTTAGGCGACGGAGACAGGGAGAACACATACATATTACTATCCAATTTATTTATTTATTTATTATATACCGGTGTTGATGGTGGTTTCAGCTTAGGGTTAAAATCGTAAAACCTTATATCTGACATGACGTAACTAGGACCACTAGCGCATTTATTGAATCATTCAACACGCCTACGTAATAATTACCAGGGTACCTTTTTTTTACATATATATGTGTCATGTTCCACGGTAGAACCCTTGGTATTGACCGACATCACCTTCGTACACTAAACCCTAAATTCATACACCACCATGCCAATGGAAAACCATGCCAGCCACGTCTCTGCGCCAAGGCATGCCAACCATGCCATCCGCACCACCGTGTCAATGGCAAACCATGCCAGCCACGTCTCCGCACCAAATCATGCCAACCATGTCAGCCGCGCTACCGTGCCAATGGCAAACCATGCCAGCCACGTCTCCGCGCCAAGGCATGCCAACCATGCCATCCGAACCACATGTTTCAATGGAATCCGTGCCAGCCACACCTCCGTGCCAAGACATGCCAACCATGCCAGCCACGCCACCGTGCCAATGGAAAACCATGCCAGCCACGATTCCATGCCAAAGCCACGCCGGCCCCGCTACATGCCGCTGGCTGCCAAAACGAAGGGTCGAAACAATCAACGGCCACCCTTCATCTGAGATGCAGATCTTAGCCGTCCAAGGTCGCCAGCCAACGCATGGTAACCTTTGGCCCAACGTCAAAACCCTAGTTTTGGCCACCCCTAAACCGCGCCAAGGCATGCCGACCATGCCGCATGTGCCAATGGCATGTCGTGCCAGCCACCTTGTCGCGCCTAAACCATACCATGCCGGCCTTCCCTTTACGGCTGCCAAAACGAAGGCGTCCGACAATCAACATCCACCCTTCCAACTTAGATGCAAATATTAGCTGTCCAAGGTCGCCAGCCAACGCATGGTAACCTTTGTCCCAACGGAAAAACCCTAGTTTTGGCCACGCCTAACCCGCGCCAAGGCATGTCGACCATGCCACATGTGTCAATGGCATGCCACGCCATCCACCTTGCCGCGCCTAAACCATATCATATCGGCCTTCCCCACACGACTGCCAAAACGAAGACGTGCGACAATCAATGGCCACCCTTCCATCTTATATGCAAATCTTAGACGTCCAAGGTCACCAACCAACGGATAGTAACCTTTGGCCCAACGCCAAAACCCTAGTTTTGGCTACGCCTAAACCGCGCCAAGGCATGCCGACCATGCCACATGTGCCAATGGCATGTCGTGCCAGCCACCTTGCCGCACCTAAACCATAGCATGCCGGCATTCCCTTCACGACTTCCAAAACGAAGGATTTCAACAATCGACGGCCACATTTCCGCAAATCTTAGTCGTCCAAGGTTACTAGCTAACGCAGGGAAACCTTTTGGCTCGACGCCAAGTCCTAGTTTTGGTCGCGCCCAAACAGTGCCAAAACCTTAGCTTTTGGCCACTCCTAAACTAGGCCATATTAAATCCATGCCGGCAATACTTTCATGCCACTGGCTACCAAATGAAGGGTGGCAAAAATCAACGGCTACCCTTCCTCTCAAGATGCAAAATCTCGACGGTCGAAGGTCACCACCGAGCCGGCAAGTATCCCATGCTCAACTTGCCAAACAACAGCAACATGCTACATGTTTCCCCGAAAACACTCGAGACATCAACACATGTCACAAACTGGGGGATGCTCATTGGGTATTTGTTTGGCGGTTTACAGCGTGCGGCGTACACTACGCCCGTTATAAGATAGTGTCATAAGGATGAGGCGGTTAGTAAATACAGGGAGTAACGGTGAAACGCTTTCTTTTATGGAACATAAATTCCAGGCGTTACTGGTTACCACCTCCTCACATTTACTCATCCGATTTCCATTTCTTACGAGACCAGAGTACGTTTCACTTCGACTTGTATAAATAGGTCTTACCTATTTCCACCGAACAACAAGTTCTGGTCAGGAGCATACAACACTCGGAAAACGTTTGCTACCTTTCCCATTTGTTAGATTCCCACTTTATGATGCAAGTCACAAAAAAACTACTCTTCCAGGATCAACTATTATGGTCTCAACACTCTCTTCGCTTCCCTCCCCAAAACCAACCTTTCTCCTCCTCTTTGTGACCGAAGCAAGTCTGGAACGGCCATTTCTTGGTTTAGGCCGGATTTGTACAGATTGATCTCTTAAATCTAAAGTACTCCCTTGTAGTACATTGTTTAGGGTTTAGACTCGTTTCTCACCCACACACCCGAAATTACAGAAATCAGCAGAAACCGTTTTCACCCTCAAATAATTGGCGACCACAGTGGGAGATTGATCTTTCAGTTACAATGTCAACTTTCAATCCCCGATCTCATATTTCGACCCAGACATCAAGACGGTAGAATCCAAACGAATCGCCCAGGGATCGACGGCTCAGTTATTAGACGGCTTAGTTACCAGTCATGACACGACAAAGGATGACTGGGGACTTTCCACAGTCACGATGGTGCTTCCCACAAAACTCGGTCTTACACCTGGGAGATTCCTTTTCATCAGGAGATGCAAAAAACCGAGTAAGTCTTGCTAGACAAAATACATGGTCTACTACTTCAAATCTTCACATGGGAGATAAAAAACCGATAGCCGTATTTTTCCCGTGTTTCATTCTTTCTACTATCGCACAACATTCACAATTCCATGACTTCCCTGGGGTACTCATGCCACTTATATTCATAACCAAAAACATCAATATTCTAAAACAGTTCATTCCAAATAATAATCCAAAACCCTCAGGGTTAATACTTGTCTATCAACCCGAAAATCCAGAAAATCAAAACCATAAACCAAGCGCTTTGTTTGCCTTTCAAAAAAAAAAGTCACCTACCCGTACGTGCCTACTTTGCATAATAATGATTACCCGTCACTATTCATTAGGTAGTCGATGTTACTACGGTGATATTCGAAGAGGAATTGTTTATGACGAAGTGTTTCTACAAGTTTATGAAAGGCATACCCACGGCTAAGGTTTACACCAGTTCAGAAGAAAAATATTTCTACAGATTTATTGAAGGCATACCTATGGCTAGAGTTTGCACCGACACAAGAAAACACGAAAACAAATTGAAAGAGAAACGCTGGAGTACATATCTGGAATATGCTTGCCCACTTTATTGCTACCGCTAACACAAGGAAGTGAGAAGAAAGATACGAGATAAAAAGGAGAGCCAACCCCTTTCATACGCATAACACTTTTGGAATTTGAATAAGGAAATGATTTCCTATTTGAGCTATGTATGGAAAGAGGCAACTGGGACCCCAAGAACAAGTCTGAGCCACGCAAAGACAACAGTCCGCGCCATTCCCAACCGAGAGTCCGCGCCATACCAAATACAAGTCAGCGTCCATGCCAAGCCAGCGTCCACGCCAATCCAACGCCCATTCCAAGCCGATCCAGCGCTAACGACTTGCATCTTTCCAGCGCCAGCAGCTTGCATCCTTCCAGCGCTAACAACTTGCATATTTACAGCAGCCTGCATCTTCCCTGCGCCAGCAACTTGCATCCTTCCAGCGTTGCTCTTGAACGCCCAGTAGAAGGGAATCAGCAATCTAATTTCATTACACGAAAAGATCATAAACGATTTCTCCAAAATCGAAGCAAAGAAAAATCAGCAACCCCCCTGAGTTCACAAAGACTCTTTTCCCTGTCAGGGGATGCATGATTTCTGGGGACTTCGCCCGCAAAATCATGCAGTTTATGATGAAACATTTATGTGAGATTCTTTATTTCCCCAAGGAGTAAAGTCAAGGCATATTTGCAGCCCTTAACCGCACTGCATCGGGGAAGCAGTTGTTTCCAACCAGAGAAGCCGTTCCCAAACCCCAACCTCTCCTGGAAAGCACGATTGATAGATGGAACTGGGAACTCCTAACCGTTGTTCGCTTGAAGGGTGTCCAGTTTGACAGCACACTGATTAACGCAGCCGCTCCGCTTCAACGATCACTCCGACAGCCGCTCCGCTTTAACGCTCGCTCCAGCAGTCGCTCCATTTCAGCGTTCTCTCCATAAGATTCTCCAGGATCCGAAGACGATGCTTTAGCGTTCGGATTCTTAAGTTTCAACATCTTCTCCCAAGAGCCGAAGATGCTTCAACGACGCTTCTTCCTGCAAAGGGTCGTACCACCACACTCCCCATGTCAAGGATCATGATCACAGCTAACCAATCTTCGTAGTCATGGACAGTTTGCTCGCTTACACATACATCCAATCCGTTTACTTCCACGGATGCCCGCACAACTCCAGCCAATCCTTTTACTTCCACGGATTCCCATACAATTCCAGCCAACCTACTTTATTACCACGACAATGTAGTCTCTTCGGATTACATCTGCTACCAAGAATTGTTGCCGCTCATTTGTTGATACCAAAAAGAGCTTCACCATAGCAGCAATCACTACAAAGATGGAAACATGTAAACCATACTTGAGAACTGAGGATATACACGGAATCCCTTCACTGTCAAAGCTCAGAAGACACAGTCAACCAAAAGGCCATAGACGCAACAAGGTCATCTACTCTTCAAGGGTGCAGCGCAAGAATATCATCACCTCTCTGTCTAGAAAACGCCTTCAACACTTTACGAGGCCGCAGAGGATCCCAAGCCTGCTCAGAGGAAAACAACTTCAGAAAATGAAGAAAAATGTGACTGGGGACTTCTCTTCGCAGTCCATCGACGACCATCAAAGACTCATGAGATAACTCCAGAGACGCGGCTGAAACATTTTCTTGAAGAAACATAGGGATCCATGATAAACAACATAACTCTCTCATTCCTACATCTTCGCTATCCAGGATATTTCGTTCATGCGATATTCTGAGCATCCCAGCGTCACATCCAGAAGAGTATGATAAGATTGTATCAAATCACGTGGACTTGGATTCAAGGAGATGCAATGAAAATAGGATACACAATGGGAGTACCATCATGAGACGCTTTCACTCCCCTCAACCAGGTTATTTCTTATTTCAACATCATCACTGTCGAAGTTTCGCGAGCTGCAGGAATTTATCAACACGAAGACGTACATGTACACCGAAGACTTCAAGAGCACGCGACAAAGATACATTCACATATTCATCCATGCCATCGGATCAAACCGAAGTATAACTGGGGACTTCTTACCACATCTCATTCCATACGATAGTCCAAAATTCAGAAGATGGTTCGAAGGATGTCGCTTGGAACAAAGTCCTGGAAGACTTGATAGCAGCACATCGACAACGGAACGTATCCGCACCAAAGCATGCCAACCATGTCAGCCGCGCCACCGTGCCAATGGCAAACCATGCCAGCCACGTCTCCGCGCCAAGGCATGCCAACCATGTCAGCCGCGCCACCGTGCCAATGGCAAACCATACCAGCCACAATTCCATGCCAAAGCCATGTCGGCCCCGCTACATGCTGCAGGCTGCCAAAAAGAAGGGTTGCAACAATCAACGGCCACCCTTCATCTGAGATGCAAATATTAGCCGTCCAAGGTCGCCAGCCAACGCATGGTAACATTTGGCCCAACGCCAAAACCCTAGTTTGGGCCACCCCTAAACCGTGCCAAGGCATGCCGACCATGCCGCATGTGCCAATGGCATGTCGCGTCAGCCACCTTGCCGCGCCTAAACCATACCATGCCGGACTTCCCTTTACGGCTGCCAAAACGAAGGCGTGCGACAATCAACGTCCACCCTTCCAACTTAGATGCAAATCTTAGCCGTCCAAAATCGCCAGCCAACGCATGGTAACCTTTGGCCCAACGGAAAACCCCTAGTTTTGGCCACGCCTAACCCGCGCCAAGGCATGCCGACCATACCACATGTGTCAATGGCATGCCACGCCAGCCACCTTTCCGCGCCTAAACCATACCATACCGGCCTTCCCCACACGACTGCCAAAACGAAGGCATGCGACAATCAATGGCCACCCTTCCATCTTAGATGCAAATCTTAGCCGTCCAAGGTCACCAACCAACGCATGGTAACCTTTGGCCCAACGCCAAAACCCTAGTTTTGTCCACGCCTAAACCGCGCTAAGGTATGCCGACCATGCCACATGTGCCAATGCCATGTCGTGTCAGCCACTTTGCCGCGCCTAAACCATACCATGCCGGCATTCCCTTCACGACTTCCAAAACGAAGGCTTGCAACAATCGACGGCCACATTTCCGCAAATCTTATTCGTCCAAGGTTACCATCTAACGCATGGAAACCTTTTGGTTCGACGCCAAGCCCTAGTTTTGGTCGCGACCAAACAATGCCAAAACCCTAGCTTTTGGCCACGCCTAAACTAGGCCATATTAAATCCATGCCGTCAATACTTTCATGCCACTGGCTACCAAATGAAGGGTGGCAAAAATCAACGGCTACCCTTCCTCTCAAGATGCAAAATCTCGACGGTCGAAGGTCACCACCGAGCCGGAAAGTCTCCATGCTCAACTTGCCAAACAAAAACAACATGCTACATGTTTTCCACGAAAACACTCGAGACATCAACACATGTCACAAACTGGGGGATGCTCATTGGGTATTGGTTTGGCGGTTTACAGCGTGCGGCGTACACTACGCCCGTTATAAGATAGTGTCATAAGGATGAGGCGGTTAGTAAATACATGGAGTAACGGTGAAACGCTTTCTTTTATGGAACATAAATTCTAGGCGTTACCGGTTACCAGCTCCTCACATTTACTCATCCGTTTTCCATTTATTACGAGACCAGAGTACGTTTCACTTCGACTTGTATAAATAGGTCTTACCTATTTCCACCGGACAACAAGTTCTGGTCAGGAGCATACAACACTCGGAAAACGTTTGCTATCTTTCCCATCTGTTAGCTTCCAACTTTATGAAGCAAGTCACAAAACAACTACTCTTCCAGGATCAACTATTCTGGTCTCAACACTCTCTTCGCTTCCCTCCCCAAAACCAACCTTTCTCCTCCTCTTTGTGACCGAAGCAATTCTGGAACGGCCATTTCTTGGTTTAGGCCGGATTTGTACAGATTGATCTCTTGAATCTAAAGTACTCCCTTGTGGTACATTGTTTAGGGTTTAGACTCGTTTCTCACCCACACACCCGAAATTACAGAAATCAGCAGAAACCGTTTTCACCCTCAAATAATTGGCGACCACAGTGGGAGATTGATCTTTCAGTTACAATGTCAACTTTCAATCCTCGATCTCATATTTCGACCCAGACGTCAAGACGGTAGAATCCAAACGAATCGCCCAGGGATCGACGGCTCAGTTACCAGACGGCTTAGTTACCAGTCATGACACGACAAGGGATGACTGGAGACTTTCCACAGTCACGACGGTGCTTCCCACAAAACTCGTTCTTACACCCGGGAGATTCCTTTTCATCAGGATATCCGAAAAACCGAGTAAGTCTTGCTAGAAAAAATACATGGTCTACTACTTCAAATCTTCACATGGGAGATAAAAAACCGATAGCCGTATTTTTCCCGTGTTTCATGCTTTCTACTATCGCACAACATTCACAATTCCATGACTTCCCTGGGGTATTCATGCCACTTATATTCATAACCAAAAACATCAATATTCTAAAACAGTTCATTCCAAATAATAATCCAAAACCCTCATGGTTAATACTTGTCTATCAACCCAAAAATCCAGAAAATCAAAACCATAAACCAAACGCTTTGTTTTCCTTTCAAAAAAAAAAATCACCTACCCATACGTGCCTAATTTGCATAATAATGATTACCCGTCACTATTCATGAGGTAGTCGATGTTACTACGGTGATATTCGAAGAGGGATTTTTTATGACGAAGTGTTTCTACAAGTTTATGAAAGGCATACCCACGGCTAAGGTTTACACCAGTTCAGAAGAAAAATATTTCTACAGATTTATGGAAGGCATACCTATGGCTAGAGTTTGCACCAACACAAGAAAACACGAAAAAAATTTGAAAGAGAAACGCTGGAGTACATATCTGGAATATGCTTGCCCACTTTATTTCTACCGCTAACACCAGGACGTGAGAACAAAGATACGAGATAAAAAGGAGAGCCAACCCATTTGATACGCATAACACTTTTGGAATTTGAATAAGGAAATGATTTCCTATTTGAGCTATGTATGGAAAGAGGCAATTGGGCCCCCAAGAACAAGTCTGAGCCACGCCAAGACAACAGTCCGCACCATTCCCATCCGACAGTCCGCGCCATACCAAATCCAAGTCAGCGTCCATGCGAAGCCAGCGTCCACGCCAATCCAGCGCCCATTCCAAGCCGATCCAGCGCTAACAACTTGCATCTTTCCAGCGCCAGCAGCTTGCATCCTTCCAGCGCTAACAACTTGCATATTTACAGCAGCCTGCATCTTCCTACGCCAGCAGCTTGCATCCTTCCAGCGTTGCTCTTGAACGCCCAGTAGAAGGGAATCAGCAATCTAATTTCATTACACGAAAAGATCCGAAACGACTTCTCCAAAATCGAAGAAAAGAAAAATCAGCAAACCCCTGAGTTCATAAAGACTCTTTTCCCTGTCAGGGGATGCATGATTTCTGGGGACTTCGCCCGCAAAATCATGCAGTCTATGATGAAACATTTATGTGAGATTCTTTATTTCCCCAAGGCGCAAAGTCAAGGCATATTTGCAGCCCTTAACCGCAATGCATCGGGAAACAGTTGTTTCCAACCAGAGAAGTCGTTCTCAAACCCCAACCTCTCCTGGAAAGCACGATTGATAGATGGAACTGGGAACTCCTAACCATTGTTCGCTTGAAGGGTGTCCAGTTTGACAGCACACTGATTAACGCAGTCGCTCCGCTTCAACGATCACTCCGACAGCCGCTCCGCTTCAACGCTCGCTCCAGCAGTCTCTCCATTTCAGCGTTCTCTCCATAAGATTCTCCAGGATCCGAAGACGAGGCTTTAGCGTTCGGATTCTTAAGTTTCAACATCTTCTCCCAAGAGTCGAAGCTGCTTCAACGACGCTTCTTCCTGCAAAGTGTCGTACCACCACGCTCCCCATGTCAAGGATCATGATCACAGCTAACCAATCTTCGTAGTCATGGACAGTTTGCTCGCTTACACATCCATCCAATCCGTTTACTTCCACGGATACCCGCACAACTCCAGCCAATCCTTTTACTTCCACGGATGCCCATACAATTCCATCCAACCTACTTTATTACCACGACAATGTAGTCTCTTCTGATTACATCTGCTACCAAGAATTGTTGCCGCTCATTTGTTGATACCAGAAAGAGCTTCACCATAGCAGCAATCACTACAGAGATGGAAACATGTAAACCATACTTGAGGACTGAGGATATACACGGAATCCCTTCACTGTCAAAGCTCAGAAGACACAGTCAACCAAAAGGCCATAGACGCAACAAGGTCATCTACTCTTCAAGGGTGCAGCGCAAGAATATCATCACCTCTCTGTCTAGAAGACGCCTTCAACACTTTACGAGGCCGCAGAGGATCCCAAGCCTGCTCAGAGGAAAACAACTTCAGAAACTGAAGAAAAATGTGACCGGGGACTTCTCTTCGCAGTCCATCGACGACCATCAAAGACTCATGAGATAACTCCAGATACGCGGCTGAAACATTTTCTTGAAGAAACATAGGGATCCATGATAAACAACATAACTCTCTCATTCCTACATCTTCGCTATCCAGGATATTTCGTCCATGCGATATTCTGAGCATCCCAGCGTCACATCCAGAAGAGTATGATAAGATTGTATCAAATCACGTGGACGTGGATTCAAGGAGATGCAATGAAAATAGGATACACAAGGGGAGTACCATCATGAGACGCTTTCACTCCCCTCAACCAGGTTATTTCTTATTTCAACATCATCATTGTCGAAGTTTCACGAGCTGCAGGAATTTATCAACACGAAGTCGTACATGTACACCGAAGACTTCAAGAGCACGCCACAAAGATACATTCACATATTCATCCATGCCATCGGATCAAACCGAAGTATAACTGGGGACTTCTTACCACATCTCATTCCATACGATAGTCCAAAATTCAGAAGTTTTCGACCATACAAGCATTCACAACACATCATCATTACGATCAGAAGGTCAGGCACTAAACAACCTAAAGTCGAGGATGGACCGACACCTCAACCACAATCTCCAAGATTAACCCTGACATGATCGTTGCCGAGAAAATATTCCATCCATCCGTCCCAAGAATGCAACGTAGTTTGGTAAATTTTGGAATCCACTGGAGATACACTGCAGACGAAAGCGCGGATACAAACGAGCAACAGAAAACAGAAGAAGGTCAATACCACTTTTCATATGGACGGAGTTTCTAGAGTTTTGCATAGAATAAAGTTCCCTTCTTTCTCCATGAACGGGAACAGATGACTCAACACGACTATGCTACCCCGGGTCCGCAACATCCCTCCTGAATTCTTCCTGAGTTTCACTGTCGGGCCGTTTTGACCTCCTAAACGAGCTCAAAACCTAAATATTCTCTTGTAAGGAGATAGAAAATTCTTTTCCGGTCAGATGGAGGTGCGGACCGTCAAAATCCGAATTCGTACGAGAATTCTACAACGATTTTAGTAAGGAGCGCTAATTAGGGTTTCGGCATCCCAAACCCTGATTTCGAAAAAGTTGTCAGGCGCCATCACTACCATTTGATAACTGAAGTTCCAGCGTCATCACCATCGTTTGGTAGCCGAAGTTCTGAAACCAGTTTACACCATTCTGCGGACTGAAGACAGTTTCCACCATTCCGCTGACCGAAGCCAGTTTCCTCCATTCCAAGCCGACCAACGCCTACGGCTCCCATTTCAAGACGACCAACGCCTGTGGCTCCCATTCCAAGACAAGCAACGCCTGCGACTCCCATCCCAAGACGACCAATTCCTGCGGCTCCCATTTCAATCTGACTAATGCCTGCGGATCCCATTCCAAGCCGACAATCTACATCTCTCCACTTCACGGTCTATCCAGCAACACCACAAGTAGAATCTATGTAAGGCCGCCAACACGAGAATCACGAACTCTCCTTACCTCTCGAAAAAGGTTAGTCGGGTCTTCTTGACCATCTTTTCACGACTTGTAATTTCGATTTTTTCCTCGCCTGTCACCATCTTATGCTTACCTCGCAACAATGCTCCTGTTCCGAGATAAGCAGGGGACTTAATGTTGATAGTGGTTTTTAGATTAGGGTTAAAATAGTAAAACCTTACATCTGACATGACGTCACTAGGACCACTAGCGCATTTATTGAATCATTCAACACGCCTAGTAAGAATTACCAGGGTACCTTTTTTTTTACATATATATGTGTCACGTTCCACAGTAAAACCCTTAGTATTGATCGACAACACCTTCGTACACCAAAACCTAAATTCTTACACCATCGTGCCAATGGCAAACCATGCCATCCACGTCTCCGCGCCAAGGCATGCCAACCATGCCAGCCGCACCACCGTGCCAATCGCAAACCATGCCAGCCAAATCTCTGCGCCAAGTCATGCCAACCATGCCAGCCGCGCCACCGTGCCAATGACAAGCCGTGCCAGCCACATCTTCGCGCCAAGGCATGTCAACCATGCCAGCCGCACCACCGTGCCAATGGAAAATAATTCCAGCCACGTCACTGCGCCAAGGCATGCCAGCCGCACCACCGTGCCAATGGAAAACCATACCAGCCACGTCTCCGTGCCAAAGCATGCCAACCATGCCAGCCGCGCAACCGTGCCAATGTCAAACCATGCTAGCCACGTATCCTCGCCAAGACATACCAACCATGCCAGCCGCACCACATGTGCCATGGCATGTCATGCCAGCCCTACCTCCGCGCCAAGGCATGCCAACCATGCCAGTCGTGCCACCGTGCCAATGGAAAACCATGCCATCCACGATTCCATGCCAAAGCCATGCCGACCCCGCTACATGTCGTTGGATGCCAAAACGAAGGGTTGCAACAATCAACGGCCACCCTTCCATCTGAGATGCAGATCTTAGCTATCCAAGGTCGTCAGCCAACGCATGGTAAACTTTGGCCCAACGCCTAAACCGCGCCAAGGCATGCCGACCATACCACATGTGCCAATGGCATGCCGTGCCAGCCACCTTTCCGCGCCTAAACCATAACATGTTGGCATTCCCTTTATGGCTACCAAAACGAAGGCCTGCGACAATCAACAACCACCCTTCCATCTTAGATGCAAATCTTAGCCGTCCAAGGTCGCCAGCCAACGCATAGTAACCTTTGTCCCAACGCCAAAACCCTAGTTTTGGTCACGCATAAACCGCGCAAAGGCATGCCGACCATGCCACATGTGCCAATGGCATGTCGTGCCAGCCACCTTGCTGCGCCTAAACCATACCATGCCGGCCTTCCCCTCACGGCTGCCAAAACGAAGGCATGCGACAATCAACGACCACCCTTCCATCACAGATGCAAATCTTAGCCGTCCAAGGTCACCAACCAACGCATGGTAACCTTTGGCCCAACACCAAAACCCTAGTTTTGGCCATGCATAAACCGCGCCAAGGCATGCCGACCATGCCACATGTGCCACTAGTATGTCGTGCCAGCCACTTTGCTGCGCCTAAACCATACCATGTCGGACTTCCCTTCACGGCTTCCAAAACTAAGTCTTGCAACAATCTACGGCCACATTTCCGCAGATCTTAGCCATCCAAGGTTACCATCTAACGTAGGGAAACCTTGTGGCTCGACACCAAGCCCTAGTTTTAGTCGCGCCCAAACAATGCCAAAACCCTAGCTTTTGGCCACGCCTAAACTAGGACATATTAAATCCATGTCGGTCATGCTTTCATGCCACTGGCTACCAAACAAAGGGTTGCAATAGTCAACGGCTACCCTTCCTCTCAAGATGAAAAATCTCGACCGTCGAAGGTCACCACCGAGCCGGCAAGTCTCCCAAGCTCAATTTTCCAAACAACAGCAACATGCTACATGTTTTCCATGAAAACACTCCATACATCAACAAATGTCACAAACTGGGGGGGTGCTCACTGGGTATTGGTTTGGCGGTTTACAGCGTGCGGCGTACATTACGCCCGTTACAAGACAGTGTCATAAGGATGAGACGGTTAGTAAATACAGGGAGTAATGGTAAAACACTTTCTTTTATGGAACATCAATTCCAGGCGTTACCGGTTACCACGTCCTCCCATTTACTCATTCGTTTTCCATTTCTACGAGACCAGAGTACATTTCACTTCGACTTGTATAAATAGGTCTTACCTATTTCCACCGAACAACAAGTTCTGGTCAGGAGCATACAACAGTCAGAAAACGTTTGCTACCTTGCCCATATGTTTGCTTCCCACTTTCTGATGCAAGTCACAAAACAACTACTCTTCCAGGATCAACTATTCTGGTCTCAACACTCTCTCTCCCCAAAACCAACCCTTCTCCTTCTCTTTGTGACTGAAGTAAGTCTAGAACGTCCATTTCTTGGTTTAGGCCGGATTTGTAAAGATTGATCTATTGAATCTAAAGTACTCCCTTGCAGTATATTGTTTAGGGATTAGACTCGTTTCTCACCCACACAACCGAAATTACCGAAATCAACAGAAACAGTTTTCATCCTCAAACAACCGGTTGTCTAATTGATCTGGTATTTTTTTTAGTAACTCAATCACTCTATTTCATCTAGCAGTAATAAAAATTCGATGTTAGTGACCCACCAAATCACTTAAATAAACAAAAAGATTGCAAAAATAAAAAACAGAAGGTGATATGGTGACATTTCGAAATATGGTAACAACTATCATATTATTTCTAACACCTGAGTTATGTTCTTCCTTTTAGTTTATGGGTTCCTCAACTCCTGTAACCAAGATGGTTCCATCCACTTATATTCGTAGTGTTATCCTAAAGGCACAAGTTTCTAGATTTCAGAGTTTATAAAGCAATTTTTTTTTCTTCTATTTTTTTTTGTTTTGTTTCTAAAAGGCATCAAACTCTAAAAACATATAAATGCTCCCCACACTTAAACTTTACACTGTCCTCAATGTAAAATTTAGTCATTCAAAGTAAAGTTCAAGGTGGGAAATTCCGCAAATGATATGCAAAACAAGAAAAAGAAAAAAAAATGCTTAAAATAAAAAGATAAAGATAAAGATACAAAACCGGTGGGTTGCCTCCCATTTAGCGCTTGGTTTAAAGTCGTCATCCCGACTTTCAGCTCCAATTACTCCTCCAGAGGGAGTGGATCACTCAATGTGACCATATCTTGATTCTCCGTCACAAATTGCTCATAGTATGGTTTCAAACGATGGTCGTTGACCTTGGAAACCAGCCCTATTTTGGGACTAATGATTTCAACTGCACCATGCGCAAACACATTATTAACAACAAATGGTCCAATCCATTTGGACCTAAGTTTACCTGGAAATAATTAAAGACGAGAATGGAATAAAAGAACTTTCTGCCTACTTCAAAACTCTTTCGGGAAATCATTTTATCATGGAAAGCTTTGGTCTTTTCTTTGTAAATGCGTGAACTTTCATATGCATCATTACGTATATCTTCTAGCTCATTGAGTTGAAGTTTCATATGTTCACAAGCTGCATCTAATTCCATATTACATACCTTGATATCCCAATAAGCTTTGTGTTCAAGTTCGACAGGAAGATGGCAAGGTTTACCATAGACAAGCCTAAAAGGATACATACCGATGGGTGTCTTATAAGCTGTCCCATACGCCCAAAAAGCGTCATTGAGTCTATAACTCCAATCCTTCCTTGTAATATTTACCGTCTTCTCTAGGATGGACTTAATCTCCCGGTTGGAAATTTCATCTTGACCGCTCGTTTGTGGATGATACGGTGTGCCAACTTTATGAGAAATATTATACTTCTTTAGAAGAGCGTGAAAGGATCTCTTTAAGTGCGAACCTCCATCACTAATCACCAATCGAGGTGTACCAAATCTAGAAAAGATATGTTCCTTCACAAACTCACAAACAAATTGAGAATCATTAGTATGGGTGGCTTTAGCTTCCACCCACTTAGAAACATAATCTACAACAAGAAGTATATAAAATTTCCCATTGGAATTCACAAAAGGCCCCATAAAATCGATACCCCAAACATCAAAAATCTCAACAGCGAGAATTGGTGTTTGCGGCATTTGATTTCTAGCACCTAGGTTGCCTGTCCTTTGACACCTATCCCAAGACTTGCAAAAAAAGTATGCATCCTTAAATAATGTAGGCCAATAAAAACCACTTTTGAGAACCTTGAGGGTTGTCCTCTTATCTCCGAAACGGCCACCACAAGCATATGAGTGACAAAAATTCAGAATTGATTGGAACTCGGATTCGAGTATGCACCTGCAGATCATTTGATCGAAGCAATGCTTCTACAAATAAGGTTCATCCCATATATATTTCTTAGCAATATTATTGATCTTGTGTTTATGAAACGTAAACATGGAACTAGGTACTTGTCCCGTCACCAAGAAGTTAACAATATCAGCGTACCATGGAGTTGTGACAATAACCGCAAAGAGTTTCTCATCCGGGAAACTATCATGCAAAGGAATCGCTTCTTCGGACATAACCAATCTTCTTAGATGATCCACTACGGTATTCTCACTGCCCTGCTTGTCCTTGATTTTCAAGTTTAACTCTTGAAGAAGAAGAATCCATCTTATGAGCCTTGGCTTAGCATCATTCTTTGTGAGAAAGTATCGAAGTGCGACATGGTCGGAGAAAACCACCACCTTTGTACCCACCAAGTAAGATCTAAACTTCTCTAGTGCAAATACTATGGCCAAGAGCTCCTTTTCAGTAGTGGAGTAGTTGATTTGTGCTCCATTTAGAGTTCTAGAAGCATAATAAATGGAATATGGAACTTTACCATCCCAACACGGCTCCAACAGCATAATCACTTGCATCGCACATCAACTCAAATGGCTTGCTCCAGTCCGGTGGTTTGATAATTGTTGCGGTAGTCAACAACTCTTTTAAGGTATCAAAATCTTCCTTGCATTCTTTGTCACAATCAAAGGCCACACCTTTCTGTAAAAGTATACACATGGGCATTGCAATCTTGGAGAAATCCTTGATGAATCTCCAATAAAAACCTGCATGACCAAGAGAATAGCGAACCTCCGTCACAGTTGTGGGGTATTGTAAGTTTCGAATCAAATATGTCTTATCCTTGTCCACTTATAACCCCTTAGAGGATATAACATGGCCTAGTACAATCCCATGATTAACCATAAAGTGACACTTTTCACAATTAAGCACAAGATTAGTTTCTACGCATAGTTTAAGAATAAGTGCAAGGTTATCTAAGCACTTGTCAAAATAATCACCATACATGCTAAAATCATCCATAAACACTTATATGATTCTTTCCACATAATCTGAGAATATACTTACCATACAACGTTGAAAAGTGGCTAGAGCATTGCACAAGCCAAATGGCATACGTCTATACGCAAAAGTGCCAAAAGGACACCGGAGCTATTACAATCTGGTTATAACCTGAAAAACCGTCAAGAAAGCAATAGTGAGAGTGTCCATATAATATTTCAAGCATTTTATCAATGAATGGTAAGGGGAAATGGTCCTTTCGGGTGGTAGAGTTGAACTTTCGGTAGTCAATACAAACTCTCCAACCAGTCTGGATTCTAGTTGGAACCAAGTCATTATCTTCGTTTTTTACCGCGGTGATACCAGAATTCTTTGGAACGACTTGAACCGGGCTCACCCATTTTCTATCAGATATGGGATAGATAACCCCGACGTCCAACAACTTCCGGATTTCTTTCTTGACTACTTCCATCATCGGAGGGTTCAAGCGACGTTGAGCTTCTCTTATTGGTTTTTCCCCCTCCTTAAGAAGTATTCGGTACATACATGTGGAAGGGCTGATTCCTTTGATATCGGCAATGGTCCACCCAATGGCAGACTTGTACTCTCTTAGCACTCGAACAAGTTTCTCCTCTTGCACCTTGGTAAGGTCTTTGGCAATGATCACCGGCAACTCTTCCTTATCACCCAAATATACGTATTTGAGGTGATCCAGAAGAGGTTTCAACTCAATAATAGGTGCCTGCATAATCGATCGTAAAAGTTTCACATTAGTAAGCGGCAAAGAAACATAAGGCGCATTATACTTTTGTGGAACTTCTTGTAATGAGTTAAGAGCTAAAATAGTCTCTTAAAGTTCATCACACATAGACAATTCACTTTCAAGGTTTTTGTATTTTCCATAACCTAAACCTTCCACTATGGTGTTTTCTAAAGCATCATCACCATTCAATTCAAAATTTGTTGAGCTAGAGAATCAATAATATCAATAGAAAAACATTAATGCACATCACTAGGATATCCCATAGCCTCAAAGATATTGAAACTTATGATCTCATCATCAAATTCCATAGTTAAGGCGCCTTTGAAAACATCTATCTTTGTTCTTGCGGTTCGCATGAAAGGTATACCCAACATCAAGGGACTGGACGATGGTGAATCTTCATCCATCATATCAAGAACATAGAAATCCGCCGGAAATATGAGTTGATTAACCTTCACCAAAACATCTTCAATAACCCATTTCGGGTAAGTATTAAACATATCAGCAAGTTGTATAACAATACCGGTATTCTTAAGAGGACCAAGATTCAAGAACTCATAAACCGAAGCGGGCATGACATTGATGGATGCTCCTAAATCTAGCAAAGCACGTTCAAACCTGATTTTACAAATAGTACATGGTATGGTAAAATTACCGGGATCTTTCAACTTAGGTGGGAGTTTCTTTTGAAGATATGCTGAAGCATTCTCCTCCACACTCATTACCTCATTACCGGTCAATTTGTGCTTGTTAGTGCACAATTCCTTCAAGAACTTTGCATAGCGAGGAACTTTGCTTGAATGAGTGGAATGTTCACTTCAATCTTCTTAAAGATCTCCCAAATCTCTTGGTACAGTGTCTCCTTCTTCGAATTTTCAAACCTGCTAGGAAAGGCGGAGGAGTAGCATAAGTAGAAACACGAGTTTCAAAGTTAGAATTTGTTACCGGGTCAGCCTTTTTAGGGGTTGTTTCACCCTCTTCTTTCTCCAAATCAGGTTCATGGGACACCGGTGATGTTGCCGGTTTCTCTATTTGCTTCCCAATTCGCAGCTCAATAGCGTTGGCATTCTCTTTATGATTCAGTGGTTGCGAAGAAATTTTTCCAGATCCTTGTGCCTTGAGTTGATTCACATCATTAGCCAATTGACTAACTTGGTTTTGCACATCTCTCATAGCCATATCGAATTTCTGTTGGAATTGATTGAACCCTTGCATTGTCTTTGAAATCTCTTGCATACTTTGCATCATAAGAGTAAACTTGTCATCCACACTTGTACCTTGAGTTTCTTGTTGTGGTCTTTGCATGAATTGGTACCCTCCTTGTTGATTGAAAGTAGAATTTGCTGCAACATTTTTTTTGGCGTAACTGAAATTCAGATAATCTCGCCAATCTGGATTGTATGTGTTGGAGTACGGATCATACCTCGGGTTTTGCTGATTTTGGTACATAGCACTTGCTTGCTCAACATCTTCGGTGTACGATGATGGTATGACGGCAGCTGCTATTTTTTGCATCATCCTCTCCATGTTACCCATCCTCTGTTCCATATGTGAAGAATCACCAACTTCATTCACTTTCCTTACCATTAGTTCACCTCGAGTGTAGAATTGTTGAATGTTTGCAGCCATGTTTTATAACAAGCTTGTAGCTTCAGCAATGGTTTTGTTGGTGAGTGCACCACCACTCGCGGCATCAATCAAATTTCTATCATTAGAAAGTAACCCCTCATAGAAATATTGAATCACAAGTTGATCGTTGATTTGGTGGTGTGGACAGCTAGCTAAAAGATTCTTGTAGCTCTCTCAATACTCATAGAGAGTCTCCCCCGATACTTGCCTAATACCACAAATCTCTTTACGAATCACTGCTGCTTTTGATGCTGGAAATTAATTCTCTAGAAACAAATTATTCATTCCATTCCATGTGGTTATACTTCCAGAGGGTTAGCAAAAGAACCACTCTCCTGCAGCATCTATAAGGGAGAAAGGAAAAGATGTCATCATAGCCATATCGGCATCTGCAGTTTCTTCCTTCAAACTAATCACAACATGATGGAATTTTTGTAAGTGACGATTAGGATGCTCTCCCGCTAAACCTCTGAATTTGGTCAGCAAGTGAATCAATTGTGGCTTCAACTCAATGGTCCCATTCAGCTGAATACATAAATGATGCTGGTCAATGTTTTGAGAAGTGAGCTCCTTGAGTGTTCTTGGAGCAAGTAGCCGACCTCCCATTGTGTTGTATTCCTCTCTGTCTGAGTATTCACTTGGTGTAGAACTAGGAGGAAGTGGATATTCACTGCTCTAATGAAGTCTTTTAGTAAAGTTCCCGAACGAAGACGTATACCAATAGGACTTGGTCTTCCCTCTCCACGCATTCACCAAAGAAATGGTACCTGAAAAAACATTCTCAAAGATTTAATGAGTAAATGAAAATCGAAAATAAAAACAAATGTAACAACTAAGAATAAAAATAACAATTAAACTTGCCACTGCCTCCCCGGCAGCGGCGCCAATTTTAACAAGGTGTCAACTCGCAAATAATATTTTCTACTTCTCTTTACACTAGCAAGTAGTATAATGAAAGAAGATTCGTCCCAAGGGAGGCATGAAGCAAAAGTTTTTATGAAAATACTCTTAGCAAAGATGATTTTGTGATTCAAAAATTCTGAAAATTGTAAATTGTATTCAAATATGAGATGAGGTTGATTAAGGATTCATTATAGACCACGGAACATAAACCAAATTGATATATAACCACGTTCTTTGCATTATCTCGTTACTAACAACCCTAGGATAATTAGTACGCTCAACTATCCCGTTATTATCTCCTAAGCTCACCGGATATGGAAGCGCTCGACTACCGGTTTCTACTTGCCAAGTTCCCTAGAGGTACGCTTACTAGGTGTGACTTAAACAAATGCTTTACGTTTTATGAGATAAGATTGCTCATAGTGATGAATTCAAAAGCATGAATCACCTACTAGTGTCAATTTCTACATATGGGTACTTAACAAAGTCCCATCATCAGTACCCACATACTGCTACTCATGTTTATCTTTCTAGACAATTACGGGTCGAAGAAAATCTAAACTAGCAATAAGATTGTGACATAACTATTTAATTTCGAACTTAAACAATTAAAGAACAATCCATAAGCATTATTAGCATGGTATAAATCAAACAATAACTAAACTTGCGAGAAATCGAGTTATTGCATATCAATTATGAGTTCATATTTCGGGCTTTGTAATCACCCTCAATCAAAAATAGTTTTATTTACTCATAGTTTTGGAGTAAATCATCAATAATAATTGAAATAAAGAAGATGAAAATAAATACGAAATCAAACCCTAGTTGCGGCTATCTCCCAAAAGCTCCAAGTAGAATACGTGATAATCCCAAAGTTGTAGAAGACTTCTCCCTTTTATGTCTCTTCTTAGGTCAAGTCTTCAAAGGTCCAATTGATAGAAGTATACCAAGCCCATGTGTGAGAAAAACCCATGTGAAAATCTGCCAAGGTCCAGTCAGAGGCTAACTGGGTGAGTCAGGTCTGAGTAGGCAGCTGACTGGTCTTGGCCAAAGGCCTGAGCTGTTTCCACATCCTAAACTCTGTGTTGCACTATGATTACGCTTCATTCCTGTCATTCAGCTCTGCATTTATGCGACCGATCTTCCTTCCCTGTTATAGTTTCAATCAAGCAGCATATCAACTACATTACAAACCCATTCTCTGTAGCTTTAACATTCCATAACCTTCACTGCAAACTCTTGAGTCACAGCCAACCATTCTACATAAACATCAACAAAGCTGCATCGGTAACTCCATCTCAGCCATCATCTTTGCAATTCATGCATTCTTTCCCTGAACTCAGTTGCACCTGTTTCAAGTCATAGCTAGCTAACCACTACTACAAACATCTATTGCAGCAACAACTCAGACTTCATTTCTTCTTAGCACCACCAATTTCAGCTCTGTAGCTAGACTGCAACCTAATTGCAGCTCCAGTTTCAATACCCTTCATGGCTCCTGTAATACCACACAATCCTACCACCACTAACAACACCACACAACAACACCAGTGCCTTCAGTTCATTGTTGTAGCTTCTCTTCAAAGCAGTTCAGTCCATCACCAGTATATTACTCCTCAATTGAGACTGCATCAACTTATTTTAGTCTCAAGCCACCACTGAACACAAACCTTGCACTGCTATCAATCACCAATTGCAACCTTAACCATCTCAGTTACCTGTGCTTCAAAATAAAAGCTTATGTTCCTCCAAGCATCAACTTCAGCTGCTGCAACAACACATTCCAGATCCATTTTTTACCTCAATTCATTACCACCATAACTTGCAGCTCACTGCTCAGTATAACCCCACAACATACACATCATTACCACCTGAAACTCCAAAGTTATTCCTCCAATTTCAATTCCTCTAACTGAAAGAACACCAAATTATGCTCAGACTCACCCTTGCTTCTGCCATTCCATAAATCAGGTTGAATAACATCATTACCACATACTTCTTGTCTTCACAATCTACAGACCCATTCCTGCAACTTCATTTTCTGCTTTTCTCAATTCCAGACCCTAACTGTCTTCACCTGCAATTTAATAAAATCCGAACCAAACCCATCTTCAAATCTTCACTGATTCCATTCTCAAGAATAAACAAACTAGGTGCATTCAGATTTCAACCATGGTTAGTCAATCAAATCAATCAAAAACAAAAGATAAACCGCAATTATCTAGTTTCCCACCAGCGGTACACGATAGAGATTCTCAATCCCAAAGAAGACTTTAAACTGAGCGGCCGTAAGAGATTTCGCCTAATTAGGTTACTCTCCTCTCCGAATAGGCGGCTACACCAGTAACAACAACAAAAGAGGAAGTCTGTTGTTACGAAGGATTAGTTTGCTAGAAATGCAAACTTCAAGTATTTATAGACAAGGAAGTTTGGTCACCAACGAATTTCCAAAACCGAAAATATTCTCAAGATATTCATTAAAGCACAGATTCGGTTTTCATAATTCCTGGAAATGCTCTATCCAAAAATAATGATCGAAATCTCTCGGAAAATCTAATTAGTAAATGCACATTACTAATTCTGGAATTTCCCTACAAAATTAAATTAATAACCTTAATTTAAATATTCTTAACTTACTTATGTTTCGATCATGGGATTCGCTTCCCTTAGCCGTTAAGGAATATCTTTGAACAATTAAAGAAATAAACATTCACGGCACGTGTTCAAAGTATTTCGACATCCTTACTTTGTAATTTCTCTTTCACACTTACAACCTTGAAACCGATTTTCCACACTTCCAAACAAGTTTAGAATTGGTTCATCTGACTTTCAAGAACTATGTGATTGATCAAACCAACATTCAATCACAGTCATGGGTTTAACGGTTCTACCAAAACAAGTTTCGGTTCTACCTCCATGTGAGTACTGTGCATAGTCACACTATCTTTCCAAAATTCGGTTGACTAGGTATTAGGATTGGTTCCCCACATATATATGGTATCTAACTTATATGTGTTTCACATGTCCATATGATCGGTTCCCCTTTGCCTAAAAACGTGTTGCACATGTCCAAAAGAATTTGTTTTTTCTGAATAAGTTGATTATTTTGAGCCATTGCACATGTGAAATATCTAAGTGTATGTAATCTAATCCTTAAGGTATTCTTGCATGTTGATATTCTTAGAGTAGATAGTTTTTGTGTTGCTTTCAACTTTTTTTGTTTATTTTAACTCCTTGTAACTGACTTATTTATTGCTATCATCTTGTGACAAACAGGTTATCCAATATGGTCTTCAAACAAATTTCCCACATTTCATCATGTCAAAAAGTTGAACACGTCTGGTGTAATATCCACCGGGCAAGGATTAATTGCTTCGCTCAAAGCTATGCCTAATCTGGAATCGCTCAAATTTAATAAGGCAAGTGTTTAGACCGATGATTCTGCATAGTCATTCAATAAATATCAAGTGTTAACTTATATTGTCGGTACATTATAACTTCTATAAATTAATAGGCCCGAGACGAACAAAAAATATTATTTTGAAAAGATATTATATTATCAAGAAGGTGTTGGAGCCCAACTTGTTGCTAGGTTACCAACCAAAAGCTTTGTATAATGATTATAAAAACATTATCCTGATTTAAAAGTGGGTATACCTAAATTACCCTTCTATAATTAAATAATAAACAATTAAAAAATAATTCGTAGCTTGAAGGTCAAATAATATTTGTAGGTTAAGTATAATATCGAATAATTTTTTAAAAATATTATATTATTGACTAATTGTAAGTATCGATTGCACTTCAATACTACTTCTAGTTGTAATAAACAACGTGGTTCCGTTTACTTTGACTGCATTATAAACTATTGGAGATGAAATACAACTTGATTTGAATTTTAAAGGAAAAAAAATCAATATTAAATTATATTGATATGTATGAATATTTTTTATTTTCTAATAGCATTACTATATTATATGTTATTTGGGACCTAGTAATCACTAAAAGAAACTTTTGAAATGTAGTATTTTATGATTTTATTTAATTTCTTATTTTAGCACTCCGAGTCGAGAGCATGAAACTTTATTATTTTAACGAGAATATTATATTACCGAGTATTACTTCAAAGAAGTTATACTATACTAATTAAGTTTTTAGTATCTCGCTATTGTATGTTATTTCAATTACATCTTATGCTTGATGGAGAAGCAGAAGAAGACAGTGACGGCGTTGAGGGTAACGGGGATGATGACAATAGAAACGCTAACGCGGGTTCTGAGCCCAAAATTAACCACGTCAATCACGAATAATTTGTCTATGACGCTGCTGAGTATGTCAACAATGATAAAGGCAAAGCCTACTATGACAACAACGGTGATAGTTGCACACTCGATATTGTGACTGTTGGATGTCTGTTTCTACACCTAAAATCACTTTGCTTTCAGGAATTAACTGGGAATCCAAGGGAAATGAAGTGAGTGAGGTTGATCTTGAGGGATACAAAAGCTTTGAAATGGTGACCATCCGTTACCATGATCTTTAGGGTCTTATTGTGAATGAGGGAAGTGAGAAAAAACTTGTGGCAGAGATACCAAGTTTTCCAAGAGCCTCTCCTGGTTGTGAGATTAAATTCATTACTTCCTTGTATTGTTTGGTTTATTTTTTCTCGGTGAAAATAAAAATCAAGTGAGAACCAGTACATTAACTTCATTCAATTTTTTACTGTGCCGATGATTGTAACGCATTTCTAGTTCCCGACTCATATGTCAAATACTAAAGTGAGAGAAAACTTTGAGAATTTCAAACAATGGGTTGTTCTGCAATTTTGGCTGGAGCAGACTGAACTGGTCTACATTGTAACTGTATGGAAAATCGTTTGGTGGTTCACTGAAATGTTTATGTATAAATAATACTCATGTTATGTGCTAGTGATATGAATTTTGTTTTATGGTTGCTCGGTTTAGTCTAATATCTGTAAGGCTTTCTCCAGTAATTCTTTTTTTACTTAGGATTTTTTTAAATATCTTGCGAAGCATGATGTTCATGTAATCAAAGAGTTTTGAACTTTCAATTAGGGTTGTACATGGTAACAGTTATTGTTTGAAACAAGAACCGTTTACTAATGGTTGGTTTTGGTTTAAAAAGATAAAACCGGAGAATAGCAATTTCGGTTTTGGTTTGATGTAGAAACCAAACGGAATAACAGCGATAAAACCGATTAGCTTTGATGTAATTAATATCAACCATTAAATTTATATTAGATTAATTATATTTTATGTGTAACTATATTTTAATCTTTCATTTTTTTTTGTATTTTTCTAACTGTCAGTTATACAAACTTGACAAAATAATGGTAAAACTGAAACCGAATGGTGAAATCGGAACCAACGGTAAATAAGAACCGAATCAGTTATGACATGGTTTTAGTTTGGAAAAATAAAAACTTGGAGTGATCGTTTCGATATTGGTTTGAGCAAAAACTGAACCGAAACTGACCATGTACACCCCTACTTCCAATCACAACTTATTCGAGGATGTCAGGAGATTAAACTAAGCATTGTTATTTCCTTGATCCTTGCTCGGATAAAATGCCATTTAACACAGATGTCATCATATTTTAATGGTAAATTTATTGGGTTAATGACATCAGAGATCTAGGTTTGAAACTCGTCAATACTAAATTTATTACCGGAAAAAAAAAGAAAAAAATGCTATCGACCGGGTTGACCGCCGACTCTAATAAGGTATGCATCCTCCACGCTATTTAAAGACAACATGTAAAAAAACAAAAGTGGGAATAACATAAATACCCTTATTTCTGATGGGCTTCACAAATATCCCTATCATCTATAATTATACCTCTGGCCCGTGAAAACAAAATCGATTTAATCCGTAATACCAAATCTACCCTATTCATGTGTCAGATCTAATGTATTCTCCACGAAATTCAAAGTCATTTCTTTTTCAATTCACTCTCTCCACTCCAAACGACTGCCACCACCAACATCTTCATCACTGTACCTACGCTCCAGCACCACCTCTGCTTCCGCCACCACCTCCTAATGCACTACCTACACCAATCCGACCACCAGTTCCAACACCACCTCATATACTTCCTCCAAATCCACCATCAGCAGCACCACATCCTAAACAATTTGATTTAGATCTATTTTCACTGGATTCAACAACTGAAGAGACGGGGGTCTAATAACACCACCCAATATTTCGCTTAGCAATCTGTATGGACTAACTCCGAAATACTTTCTAGAGAATCAACTAGATATTCAGACTCAATCTTGGTAAAAGTATCTCAAGGAGTTAATATCTCTCTCGTGTTTTGATGTAATCGAGCTAATAGAAATCAGCGAGTCTTTAATCAAACACAAGGAATAACTTGGATGGTACCAAAGACCAATATCCAACGATCAATCAATGAAAATCAACAACCTAAGGTTGGATATTCTAATTGATGATCTAAACGCACAACTTATATTATTTCAATTATAAAGATAAAATAATATAATGCGGAAATAGAAATAACACAGATACTATAATTTTTTTAACGAGGAAACCGCAAATGCATAAAAATCCCGGGACCTAGTCCTGATTGAACACACATTGTATTAAGCCGCTACAGACACTAACCTACTCCAATCTAACTTCGGAATGGACTGTAGTTGAACCCAAATCATTCCCCCACTGATCCAAGGTACAGTTGTACTCCCTACGCCTCTGATCCCAGCAGGATACTGCGAACTTGATTCCCTTAGATGATCTCACCCAAAACTAAGAGTTTCTATGACCCAAAGTCGAAGACTTGATAATAAACAAATCTGTCTCACACAGACAAGTCTACAGAAAAACCCTAAAGGTTTTGTTCTGTCTTTTGATAATAATCAAGGTGAACAGGAACCAATTGATAATCCGGTCTTATATTCCCGAAGAACATCCTAGAGTTATCAATCACCTCACAACAATCTTAATCGTATGGTAGCGAAACAAGATGCTGCGGAATCACAAACAATAAGACGAAGATGTTTGTGATTACTTTTTATATCTTGCCTATCGGAGATATTAATCTCAAGCCAATCAATATGATTGTACTCGTACGATAGAAGATGCAAGATCAGATCACACAACTACGATAAAAGTAGTATCGGTTTGGATTCACAATCCCAATGAAGTCTTTAAGTCGTTAACCTGGTTTTAGAAGAAGAAAACCAAAGGTTAAAGGAGAATCGACTCTAGCACGCAAACTAGTATCACACGTAAGGTGTGGGGATTAGTTTTGCACAGATACTAGAGTTCCCCTTATATAGTCTTTCAAATCAGGGTTCGCAATTAATGTTAGCTTAGTAACAAAACATTCAATATTCACCATTAGATGAAAACATGATTAGATTCAAGCTAATATCTTTCAAACGTTTGATCGAAAACTTAGCTTGTTACACACAATTGAAATGCACGTTTCTAGGTTTATTAACCGTACCCAAACGTATGCACTTGTTGGTTCAACAATATTTAACCAAATGGTTAGCCATATGAGCATTTCATATCAACCATGTTTTTCTTCATCATAACTAGTTCAACTGACTTCAAATGAACTAGTTAGAGAGTTGTTCAATTGCAAGGAAATCTCATGTACTACACAAGACACAGTTGAAGCAAAGATGATGTGATTCAGTTGAATCGGTTCATGAAATTTATAGCCACGGTTTGCATACTGCATTCCTTAGCCTTTATAAGTATTAGTTCACGATCAACATCTTTAGATATAACCTACTCAAGTTCGCGGACTGGGTTCGCGGACTCTGGTAGAAATTCTCGGACTGAGTTCGCGAACTGTGTTCTCGGACTGAGTTCGCGGACTTGGCTCACGCCACATTCCGTTTCTCTTGATCAACAAAGTTCGCAAACTTTGGTTCAAGGAATAGGACTTGTAAATAAATGTGTTTCCACAAAAATGCATATGTCCACCATTGGTTATATAATCTAAACTCTCATTCCAATCATTGAAACATTCTTAGAGGACGTTATACAGTTGTTAAACCATTTCTCGTCAAAGCAATTTTCAAAGTGATTGAAACATAATATGACTTTCGTCACTAGTTAAAGATAAACTCGGTTGAAGAGAAAGCGTACCAACACATATTTCGAGATATAGATGGGTGAGGTATAGTCGGATCTAAATACCAAATATGTATAATCAAAGTCTATATAGAAAACGACTTTTCTCTCAAAGAATAGGAGATAGAGTAGATAGACTTTTGAGTGATAGATAAGTTCAAGTCTCCACATATGTTTTTGTTGATGAAGTTCCACCGGTTCCTTGAGTAGTTCTTCTTCTTGTATGATGAATCTCCATGGAGTTCTTGAGCTCAACTACACTTTCTATCCTAATCCGAGACTTAGCTATAATAGACCAGAAATCAAGACTTATAGTTTTGACCACTAACATTTGTTAGAGCATTGCTCGGTTGAACCCACCAAGCGTTGGTATGTCAAGTTTGGTTGTCATATTTTAGTGAATCAAAACTCATGTTAAGAGTGGCTTGATTATGTACTAGAGTTAAACTTCGTACAGGTTAGTTTTAAAGTATTAGGATATGAGACATTACAAGTATTGCGAAGTATTGAAGATGTGAAGAAGAAAGGAGCTACAACGACAACAATCATCCTTCCACTTGAGGTTAGTGATATTTGACTTGAACTGTTTAATTACCTAACATATCTTTCAAGTCGTGCATATTTAAAACATAACTGCGAAGCATATATGAACTCTAGATAGACATATTATTAAGGAATATAATACGGGGTTTATTGCTTAACCATTAAACTGTGTAGATAAGACATCGCCATAATCATTTAAATGTTATTGTGATTATGTATGGGTATGAGGTGAGGATTTCATCCTAGGGAACAATGTTTACATGTGTTCTAAGTAAGTAAGTTCATAAACTTGTTTGTGAACCGAAAAGGAAATTTCCAGGAGTTATTGGTTTTGTTATTCATTGCATACCTTATGAACAACCAATATGTGTGATAGAGTATAACCGCTCACAACTTTTTGTGTTCTTGGTAGAACTATTCACAAAGTCCTGACTTATGTATTGGTATAACTTTTATTAGTAAAACCAATCTTAAGTAATCACTTGTGGTATGATCGGATTATGTCTGACCTTGGGGAAAGGGAACCGATCCTAGTAAGGGAAATGGAACCGTTCCTTGTAAGGGAGAGGGAACCGATCCTAGTAAGGGAAAGGGGACCGATCCTTGTAAGGGGTGCAGTACATCAAGCGGAACCGATCCTTGTATGGGGTGCAACAAGGTTTATAGCAGACAGGGGAACCGATCCTATGGACATGTGCAACACATATAAGTTAGATACCATATATATGTGGGGAACCGATCCTAGTACCTAGTCAACTGAATCTTTGGGAAGCTAGTGTGACTATATGTAGTACTCACATGGAGGTATAACCAAAACTTGTTTTGGTAGAACCATTAAACCCGTGATTGTGATTGAATGTTTGTTTGATCAATCACATAGTTCTTGAAAGTCAGATGAACCAATTCTAAACTTGTTTGGAAGTGTGCAAATCGGTTTCAAGGTTGTAAGTGTGAAAGAGAGAAATTACAAAGTAGAGATGTCGACAAACTTTGAACACGTGTTGTGAATGTTTATTTCTATAATTGTTCAAAGATATTCCTTAACGGCTAAGGGAAGAGAATCCCAGGATCGAAATATAAGTAAGTTCAGAATCTTTTAATTAAGGTTATTAATTTCATTTTGTAAGGAAATTACAGAATTAGTAATGTGCATTTACTAATTAGATTTTCCGAGAGATTTCGATCGTTCTGTTTGGACAGAGCCTTTCCAGGAATTATGGAAACCGAAATTGTGCTTTAATGAATATCTTGAGAATATTTTCGGTTTTGGAAATTCCTTGGTATCCAAACTTCCTTGTCTATAAATACACGAAATTTGCGTTTCTAGCAAACTAATCCTTCGTAACAATAGACTTCCTCTTTTGTCTTTGTTACTGGTGTAGCCGCCTATCGTAGAGGAGAGTAATCTAATTAGGTGAAATATCTTACGGCCGCTCAGTTTAAAGTCTTTTTTAGGATTGAGAATCTCTAGCGCGACCCGTTGGTGGGAAACTAGATAATTGCTGTTTATCTTTGTTTTCGATTGATTTGATTGACTAACGGTGGTTGAAATATGATTGCACCTAGTTTGTTTATTCTTGAGAATCTTCTCTTCTGATATAAGATTCACTCAAACTAGTTCATAGTTTCGAGGGGGATCTTTAGACTGTTGTTATTTCTAAAGACGATCTTGTGATAATCCATTGTTAACAGAATCCGTTCTGTGCGTGATTGATCACAAAAGATTCAAGTGATTGTGTGCAGGTTTTTATTGAAGATTTAAGAAGATTTGAAGACAAAGAAGATATTGAAGATCTGACTTGGGTTTTACAATCTTTAGTTTTCACAATACTTGTTTCGGTAAAAGAGGATCCAATTAATAATCGGTTTATCCTTGTGGTAGATTGGATTGATTAATTGAGTAGATCGGCATCAATATTGTTCTTCGGATTAAAGGTGTTGTTTTCTTAATCTTAATCAATTACCTTTGGGTGATTGAACATAAGATAGATCTAGACATGACGAAGGAGTTTATGTTGAGATAAACGGAAAAGCCGTTGTCCGACTCATCTCACTTGGTTGAATATATTTGGTACCAAACAGATTTCTTGTTCCTTTACTGTTTGGAGTACGAACCAAAGGGATTGATCCAAGTATGTGACTTATTTATAAGTTGGAGGCGTGGGAATACAGACGGAACTAGGTGAACTGTAGGGTTAGTTACTTGATCTCAACTATACGAAGTTAGTGTAATTTTGTGTAGCGGCTTAATCCTGAGAGTATTCAATTCTGGACTAGGTCCCGGGGTTTTTCTGCATTTGTAGTTTTCCTCGTCAACAAAATCTTGTTGTGTCATTTACTTTTATTTTCTGCATTATAATTGTTTTATTATAATTAAAGTAAATTACACAAACGTCAATTCCTATTTACCTGATAAGCAATCCTATTGTGTTTGGTTAAGTCCGAACCTTTGTGTCAAGTAAACATACGTCGTTGTTGTATTGTCTCGATCTCGTATCCATAGACGATAACACGAAGTGTGAACCGATTAGTTGTATTGTCTCGACTCAGTCCATAGACAATCACTTTTCGGAGAAAGAACTTATAGGTAGAAAAAGTTTTAGCTTGAGGTATATTTTGGTACCCTCGCCTTTTCAATTGGTATCAGAGCAGGCAAACATGAAAAGATCTAACAATATGTGTTTGGTGCGATGCAACCTATAAAATTGAATCTATGTCTGATTCATTTAACGTAGTTGCAGGATTTGATTACTTTACAAAATCGTGGTGAAGTATGTAATACTCCTATTCCTAAATATGTTAGGGATCGTGCTTATGTATGTCTTGATTGACTTACATGTTTCTTTGGTAAACATAGGATTGTATATCATTTTGTTGAGTAACAATGGTACTAAGGCCTATGTGACAGGTTGTATCTTGAAAATGCGTAAGATTCCTCTTATGATTTGTGTGAACCATGGATATTGCGTTCCCATTAAATCTGGAACATTAAATATATTTTGGCCGTACTACCAAAGTATATACATGCATATTTTCAGATATGATTCTGTCAATGCTTCGCTCTCTAGGATGCGATTTTGGAAAATATGTATTCCTTTAAGGAATAAGTTTTCAGTTAATAATTTTATTAACAATGGATTGCTTCATTCACCTCACAACTGTTTTAATGAAGCAAGTGATCTTTTGAAATATTATGTGGTCTTTGATTCTGATGATATTTCCAACAAATATCATATTTTGTTCAAAATTTTCTCTGTATACTCTAGTAAACTTCAAGTAATATTATCACATTCTGGTAATTAAAGAGTACACACACTATTGGACAAAAACTTGAAATCAACCCGAGTTAAAGATCCAGTCCATAGAAAACCGGTTTTCAAAAGAAAGACCTAGATGCAAAATTGGAATTGTTTCCCCACAAGCCTCGATTTCCAATTTTGGGTCTATTTCCTAAAACTAGTTATTTCTGGTTTTTGTTGACAAATCTTCCTATAAAAGAAAACCTCTTGTTATGTATTCGAACATATTGGGAAAGATTGCTCAAAATCGTAACTAGGGATTCTCATATTTTCTCAAATATGAGAAAAGGGAAATCAAGAACTAAATCCGGTAATAAACGGATCATTATTGAAGATATGGATGAAATCAGATTTCCGAAAAGTATTGATGACAAGCATGAACTTACAAGATTTGTTGATAGCTCTTGCTTTAGAAAGTATGAAACTCTCAAAGGAATGGATCACACGACTGAAAAGAAGTTTAATCCGGATGTTCGAAATAAGGGCTATGTGAATTTTGTTCAAGAACGGAACTGGGGAAATCTTTTCGATCTTGAAGAATATTCACCTGATATGGTAAGAGTATTCTATGCCAATATTCACAATATTGATCACAAAAAACTCAGCTTTGTGACTCTTGTTGGTAGAGAAATCTGTTATGTTAATCGAAATACTATCTCTAATGTTATTAAATACAGTAAGGAAAATAATCACATGATTACCGAAGTTGAAATTGAGAACGATACCATTTCAACATGTCTCATTGGAAATAAGGTTGCATGGAAAAATGATAGACTACCAACAAAGGATATACCCCTTCATCTTAGGGTTTTTGGTAAACTTGCTTTAGCAACCATTTTTGCAAGTACAAGAGATAAATCAGTCTGGGATAAGAAATTTGCAGAATTTATCTTTCTTCTGCTTAAAAAGAATACTCAAATAGATCTTTGCGGCATCATTGTCAATCAAATGATCAATATATCAGATTCTATCTCATTTTCTGGTATCAAGAGAAATCTTGGTTTTCCGTGCATCATTACCAAAATCCGCGAATCAGTCGGAGGAGAAGATTTTGAAGATAGACTGAGCATTAATGATGTGACTAATAAGACTATAATCCAAATGACTGGGATACAAACCCACTATGATGGTGTTGGAAGAATTTCACCAAATTCTTATAAGAAGATGCTCTTCCTCAACTTTGAAGCATAGGTAAACAACTTGACTGTTTTCAGAAACAGGTGAGCTTTACTGCTCGAAAAGATATAGAGACTCTTAAAGGAATGTACTTCTCTGGAAGTAAAAGAAGATTAAATATCTTCTAGAAAAATAGAACGTAGTTTTTGATTTCTTTCAATAAAGTCTATTATGAATAAAACTATCCTATTATGAATAAAATTATTTGATTAGTAATTTTTCTTGTGATAGTTTTCGGTTTACATAGCTTGTGCTTAATTGCTTTTATCTTATTGCTATGAATGTTTATGGGATGTTTGATTTCGGTTTTACTACCTTAATATTCGATCTCATATATTGTGAATCCTTATGGTTTGGGTGACTTTTTTATTTAGCGGGATTAAGTTCTAGCCCTAGTAGGTAGGATTTATCAAAGGATCATGACGGAATCTAATAGAAAAAGTATGTGAAAAAGTCACAATATGTTGAATCGGTTTTGGTTTAGCATAAAAGCATATGTGTTTCGACGGTTTTCAACTTTTGCTTGCAAATGTTAAAACCGGTTTTCAACCTTTTTCTGGTAAAGGTTGAGGTGTGTTGTTATTCTTTTTTTAATGCATAAGGATGACAACGTGGTGATATTTCGATATCAATTCTCCCTGTACGAAGATGATATCATATGGGAGAAGTGGATGCGAAATTTGAGGTAACAATCTTGTTAGTTAATTGTTTTCCTGTTTAAGAAAAGCTTGAGTTTATATTATATATATATTTGTTGCTTTTGCCTAACAAAATTTAGGTTCAATTGATATTTATTCCATGATGTGTGTGTGGATGTGTGTTTCAATTGGTTCCTGTTAAGAAAAACTATTGTTATATTGCTTTATTGTGTGGTATCAATCTTTTAGGCTTACAAAATTTCGGTACAATTGATGTGTGTGCGAATTCAATTGGTTCCGGTTAAGAAAAACTATTGTTATCTTGATTTTGTATGGTATCAATTGTTTAGGCTTACAAAATTACGGTGCAATTGCGGTGCTTTTAATGTCTATGTTGTTTCAATTGCTTCCGCTTGAGGTGAATAATTATGCAAGTTGATTTATTTTGGTTTGTATGAACTATTTATGGCTTAACGAAATAATTTGTATACGGGATGAGTTGTTTAGTCCAATTCGATTCCGGATAAGAAACTAAGTTAATTCTGATCTTAGTTTTTTTATCAAAGTGAGGTTTCGGTTATTCAAGTCTAATCGAATGCCTAAACAAGGAAATGCTAGTTAACTAACTAGTGTTTGGCTTGTTTAAAATTGAAAGGTCTAAGTTTATGGATAATTAGAACCTGATGAGAAAAATGGAGTTTATCTTTATTTCGGTCTTCTCGAATTAAGCGGTTGTTTTTGAACAATCGGTTTAGCAAAGGGACTAATGTAATTAGTTGTTTTTGATTTGATAAACTAAATGGGAAAAATTATTTCGGACAATTGTTTCCTTGGTAACATATCAAAATAAGACTACTTGTAGTTTCGGTTTTGATATTGGTTATCAGAACATGATGTGTGGAACCCTCGTGCCTAACTCTACAGGTTTGCAAGTCTATTATGAGATTTGTAAGATTCTTTTCCTGTTGTCCTTTATTTTTTCATTTCTTTGTCATTTTTGTGACAAAAAGGGGGAGAAATATATGGAGTAAACAGGTGATGTTGGCACTAATATTCATATTGATTGGCATCGCTAGAGAAAAGAACATTGGTAGTTGAATGTTTTATCTAAGGAAAGAGTGAAAGCACGGACTAAGAGGGAGTAACATGTCATATAGATTGGTATAACAAAGACGTACGGATTGAGTATCTACCTATATTCCTCGGGGGAGTATTTTCTTTGTTATTATAATGTCAATAGCGGCATTTTCAAGGATTGAATGTAAGCAGTTTTACTGTATTGTTGAATCGGGAATCAAGCGGAATATAATGAATTCTTGTAATTTGTTTATCCATATGATGTAAGAGTTTTGTCACTAAAATTGACAAAGGGGGAGATTGTTAGAGCATTGTTCGGTTGAATCCACCAAGTGTTGGTATGTCAAGTTTGGTTGTCATATTTTAGTGAATCAAAACGCATGTTAAGAGTCGCTTAATTATGTACTAGAGTTAAACTTCGTATAGGTTAGCTTTAAAGTATTAGGATATGAGACATCACAAGTATTGTGAAGTCTTGAAGATGTGAAGAAGCAAGGAGCTACAACGACAACAATCATCCTTCCATTTGAGGTTAGTGATATTTGACTTGAACTGTTTCATTCCCGAACGTATCTTTCAAGTCGTGCATATTGAAAACATAACTGAGAAGCATATATGAACTCTATATAGACATAGTATTAAGGAATACAATACGAGGTTTATTGCTTAACCATTAAACTGTGTAGATAAGACATCGCCATAATCATTTGAATGCTATTGTGATTATGTATGGGTATGAGGTGAGGATTTCATCCTAGGGAACAGTGTTTACATGTGTTCTAAGGAAGTCAGTTCATAAACTTGTTTGTGAACCTAAAAGGAAATTTCTAGGAGTTATTGGTTTTGTTATTCATTGCATATCTTATGAACAACCAATATGTATGATAGATTATAACCGCTCACAACTTGTTGTGTTCTTGGTAGAACTGTTCACAAAGTCCTGACTTATGTATTGGTATAACTTTTTATTATTAAAACCAATCTTAAGTAATCATCTGTGGTATGATCAGATTATATTTTACCTTGAGGAAAGGGAATCGATCCTAGTAAGGGAAAGAGAACCGATCCTTGTAAGGGAAAGAGAACCGATCCTTGTAAGGGGTGCAGTACATCAAGGGGAACCGATCCTTATATGGGGTACAACAATGTTTATAGCATAAAGGGGAACCGATCCTATGGACATGTGCAACACATATAAGTTAGATACCATATATATGTGGGGAACCAATCCCAGAACCTAGTCAACCGAATCTTTGGGAAGCTAGTGAGACTATGCGTAGTACTCACATGGAGGTAGAACCAAAACTTGTTTTGGTAGAACCGTTAAACCCGTGATTGTGATTGATTGTTGGTTTGATCAATCACATAGTTCTTGAAAGTCATATGAACCAATTCTAAACTTGTTTGGAAGTGTGCAAATCGGTTTCAAGGTTGTAAGTGTGAAAGAGAGAACTTACAAAGTAGAGATGTCGACAAACTTTGAACACGTGCTGTGAATGTTTATTTCTATAATTGTTCAAAGATATTCCTTAACGGCTAAGATAAGAGAATCCCAGGATCGAAATATAAGTAAGTTCAGATTCTTTTAATTAAGGTTATTAATTTCATTTTGTAGGGAAATTACATAATTAGTAATGTGCATTTACTAATTAGATTTTCCGAGAGATTTCGATCGTTATTTTTGGACAGAGCATTTCCAGGAATTATGGAAACCGAATTTGTGCTTTAATGAATATCTTGAGATATTTTCGATTTTGGAAATTCCTTGGTGTCCAAACTTCCTTGTTTATAAATACACGAAGTTTGCCTTTCTAGCAAACTAATCCTTCGTAACAATAGACTTCCTCTTTTGTCTTTGTTACTGGTGTAGCCGCCTATTGGAGAGGAGAGTAATCTAATTAGGTGAAATCTCTTACGGACGCGCAGTATAAAGTCTTCTTTGGGATTGAGAAGCTCTAGCGCGACCCATTGGTGGGAAACTAGATAATTGCAGTTTATCTTTGTTTTCGATTGATTAATTTGATTGACTAAGGGTGGTTGAAATATGATTTTACCTAGTTTGTTTATTCTTGAGAATCTTCTCTTGTGGTATAATATTCACTCAAACTAGTTCATAGTTTTGATAGGGATATTTAGACTGTTGTTAGTTCTAGAGACGATCTTGTGATAATCCATTGTTAACAGACTCCGTTCTGTGTGTGATTGATCACAAGAGATTCAAGTGATTGTGTGCAGGTTTTTGTTGAAGATTTAAAAATATTTGAAGACAAAGAAGATATTGAATATCTGACTTGGGTTTTACAATCTTTGGTGTGCACAATACTTGTTTTGGTAAAAGAGGATCCAATTAATAATCGGTTTATCCTTGTGGTAGATTGGATTGATTAATTGAGTAGATCGGCATCAACACGGTTCTTCGGATTAAAGGTGTTGTTGGCTTAATCTTAATCGATTAACTTTGGGTGGTTGAACATAAGATATATCTAGACCTGACGAAGGAGTTTATGTTGAGATAAACGGAAGAGCATTTGACCGACTCATATCACTTGGTTGAATAGAGTTGATACAAAACAGATTTCTTGTTCCTTTACTGTTTGAAATACGAACCAAAGGGATTGATCCAAGTACGTGACTTATTTATAAGTTGGAGGCGTGGGAATATAGACGGAACTAGGTGAACTATAGGGTTAGTTACTTGGTCTCAACTATACGAAGTTAGTGTAATTTTTTGTAGCGGCTTAATCCTGAGAGTATTCAATTCTGGACTAGGTCCCGGGGTTTTTCTGCATTTGCAGTTTTCCTCGTCAACAAAATTTTGTTATGTCATTTACTTTTGTTTTCCGAATTATAATTGTTTTATTATAATTAATGTAAATTACACAAACGTTAATTCCTATTTACTTGATATGCAATCCTATTGTGCTTGGTTAAGTCTGAACCTTTGTATCAAGTAAACATACTTCGTTGTTGTATTGTCTCGATCTCGTATGCATAGACGATCACACGAAGTGTGAACCGATTAGTTGTATTTTCTCGACTCAGTCCATAGACAATCACTTTCAGATAAAGGACTTATAGGTAGGAAAAGTTTTAGCTTAAGGTATATTTGGGTACCCTCGCCTTTTCAACATTGAAAAACATGCTTGAGATAGCAACGCATGCGAGTTCGACCGAGCAATGCTCTAACAATCTCCCCCTTTGTCAATTTTAGTGACAAAACTATCAATACATATAGAATACAAAAAAGATAATGAAACTTTAGTAGCTTCTATTCCACATGCCTAATCTTCAACATTACTCGAAATATTCGTCACTTCCAAGTACTCCAATGATCCCAAAGGTTGTAAGTTTAGCATCACCGTTGTTGAAGATCCGTAGCTATAACAATGAGAAAACATAGTTCTCGATCATTGTTATACAGTGTCATAGTATTATTACACAGTGTCAAAGTTCAATTGTATCACAACTTCAACAATAATACTGTGGTGATATGTATCATCCCCCTTAGTCAATACTACATCTCACATGGAAACCACTCCCTCTTACATAATGATCCTAAAACCATATGTATTTGTCGTGTAAACTACATATTAATTCTCCCCCTTTTTGTCAATAAAATTGGCAAAGGTACAAGAACGGGATCATAATGAAATTTCCGAAAGAGATATTTCATGACTAAAAGAAAAAAATACATACCAACTAATTTAGATGCAATCATAAAGCCAAATCTAAATGCATTCATCAAGGAATTTAAAGATACAAGATAACCCCTCTAAAATTCCACAGCCGCACACCCCTCAAAATATGACCATTAAGCACAAGTTCAAAAGAACTCTCCCCCATTTGATGTCATTCCCGAAAGAACAACAAGAGAGACCTTAATTTAAAAAGAAAAGAAGTATTTTATTGGATACAACAAATCACATACAAGTATGAATTTGAATCCAAAAACTCAATCAAATTAATCACAGGTAAACCCATGATTAATTTAACCGGTAATGCTCAACATAAGTGAACTTATGGAGACTCAAAAATACTCAATTAGATTAATCACAAGAGATCCTATAATTAATCTAATCGGAATACACAACCAAACTAATCAAAAAAGAGTAATCAATTTAATTGGTCATGCTCGACATAAGAAAACTTAAGGAGCAACAACTAAATAACCAAACAAGATGATTAATTTAGTTGAATATGATCGACATAAAGTACCTTACGGAACAACAACAAATCTAATCATGAAAATAATCAACTTAGTTGTTTAGTGCTCAACATAAGACACATTACGGAGCCTCACAGTAATACATAAAACATGGATCCGGGAAGATCAATACTGCGGAATACACAAGGATTCATTCTATTTTCCATCACCACTTGCACAATGACACACAATAGACATAATCCTTGAAAACAAAATATTTTCACCTATTTTCCATCAAGAATTGACAATATAGGCTTAACTTTTATTTGTCAAAAGTCCATTCATTCTTTTATCAATACATGAATATCGACAACAAACGACTTTACTTTTGACAAAGTACGGGACAAACAGGTTCATGGACATAAACACACATATCCCATAACATATTGTAATATAAAATCATTAAGATTAATACTGCAAAAATCATTTTCCAAACAGTTTTAGAATTTAAACAAATAAACCTAAAAAAGGAAGACGAAAATAATAGCTATGTGTAGTCACAATCATTGCTATTCCAAGCACTAGTTATTCTTCCAACTAAACCAAAAAGAAGACTTACTAGGAAACAAAATAAAAATCAACAAGATAAAGAAAAACAGACTCCGGTATAATGCCCAAACACGAACTAAGATCATATGGACGGTTCAGGATCCTCACGAGTCATGGGGTTTTTGAGCTTGTGATTGACAGCATCCATTGAATCTCTGGAGAGAGGATTCTCTTTGTGAATATTATTGATGTAAGACTTTATGAGACCAAGGTCAACAGTAACCTTTTCCAACTCAGTTTTCAATGCATCATGATTTTTCAGAGTAACAATGATCTCTTGTTTTGCTTCCCCAAAATATTGTAGAAAGTCATGAACCACTTCAGAAGAAATCATATCATCCTTCTCAGCATCCTCATAAGCATAGGCGTAGTAATAGGAAACGTTAGGATGATCTTCATCTACAAGGGTTCTTTTCTTCCTTTCCTTGGACTTGATAGTCTCAATTGTATATATTGTTAGTGCTCGATTTTGTATTTATTTTGGCTTTTTATGTCTTTGTAGGTGTTTTTGGAAAAATAAGATTTTGCGGCGAAATTGGCTCGAAAAGTGTTTTTCGCGTTCATGGGAGGACATTTGTTATTCGGACCCTCAGTTTGGATAAGGGGAATCCCATTTCTAGGCAGCTGTTAATCGCACCCTTACTCTGGATAGGGGGCGACCATCTTCTACATTTGAATTATCAGTTTTGGCGGGAAAATTTGTGGCAGTAAAGAACAGATTAGGGTTCTTGATTTGGAGGAGTTTGAGGTCGATTAAACCTCTGATTTTCATAGGATAGACTCCTTATGGGTCTAGGAATCTGATATGGGTGTTGAAATTTATTAGACTGGGCTCAATCGACGGATTTTTATCACAACAGAAATATATGGAAAGTCACGTGTGTGACCTGTTTTAGGAATTTTAGAGAGATTAAAGTTCTATGAACCTTCTCAAAGATTTGTATCTATCTAAGGAAGAGTTTAGAATAAAAAGGAAAGCTCGGAAACGCGTAGAAATTCTAAAACAAGAAATTGCCGCAACTTTGCCGTGAAGAGAAGGGAAGAGATTTTTTGGAAGATTTGGGAGAGATTTAATCGGTATTTTTGATATAAATAGATTGTTTGGGTCATATAGAAGGGATGTCGAGAGTTTGGGGACCTGAGGAGAGCCAGAGAAGAAGAAATCAGAGTTTTATCAAACTCTGTTTCTGCTGCTGCAAAACTCAAGAACGCGAAGAACATTGACGCACGAAAAACAGTCGCAAAACAGTATCGTTGTTAAACAGCAGAAGAGCAGTAACGTTTATATACAGCAGTTAATCATTGTTCCTCTTTGTACCAGAGATCTGTAACACTTTTACGTTGTTGCAAATCAGCTGCTTTACACCTTTCACTCTTTTAATCAACTTTTGAGCAACAAACATGTATTTTGAGCAAGTGATTAATATGAGGAGCTAAACCCCATTGCTGAGGCGATAGAGGAAGCTATTTTTCCAACAAAAAGTGGTATATTCTTATTTATTTATTAATTTATCGCAATTATTTTTATGATTGTTTTGCCTTGAGTGAAAATTGTTTGAATGAGTCTTGCTAAGCAATTGTTATTTCTTTTGATAGAGCATGCTTGGACCTAGATTTTTGATGTTCTATGCTTCGTATTTACACTTGTTATTTTGAGAATCTACTTGTTGCAATAGTTTAGAATTAAATTGAACGAAAAAATTGCATGAATATAAATATTATTTAAATCACTTTGAATTTGGAAAATAGTGGAATCTTAGCCTTTGTGTTCTTTTAATATTGATATCAAATTTGATTGAGTTTGCTATAATTTTTAATGAGTTTTCTATTTTAATATTAGAATTTAAGTCTAATTAATATCCTTCACAAGTCCGAGAATCGAACCACTTTTACCACTATCTACAAATCACATCAATTTTTGGCGCCGCCGACGCGGACTTGTTTTTAGGATTTTAGATTTTTATTTTATTTTTGTTCTTTTTTTTATGTTTTTGGGTATTTATCTTGTGTCTACAGGTTCTGGATTGAGCCAAAGAGTTTGGTGATTTCATAAAGACTTGGAGCTAAAGATTAAAGTAAAAAGAACGGAGAAGAAGACTTTATTTTAGACAATTTTAGTTTAGGGTTTGTTTATTTTCTTTTAGGAAAAAAAATTGTATTAGGGTTTATTATTTTTGTAATTTTTCTTTACTTTTTGGACTTTTGGACTTTTGGACTTTGGGACATTTTTGTTTTACCCTACGGAAGGGTACTTTAAATATAAACTGTTTGCAGAGAAGGAGGAAAATTACGATATTGTCTCTGCACCTTGGGTTCGTACACTAGACATTGGATTCAGTGGCCTGAGTCGACTACAACCAATTCATCCCCCGTCTGGAACGGGAGGTAAGATTCTAAATACTCGCGAATCCCCTGTCAGCGAGTTACTGGACTCCTTCGTATGCATATATATTGAGGACTGAATACGGACATTTATTTTTCTAGTAAAGGGCAAGGCCTGGCCATACAAGATAGGGGTTCGGATTTCATCACCGTTCTCTTCTTGCCCGCTTTAGGAACACGTAACCTACGCGAACCTAAGCCTAAAATTTTGACTAGAACGAGACCGATAGGGTAACGAGCTTAACAGGAAAGTCATTCGAAAAATATTGGTTACTCTTTTAAGCATACTTCGAAGTTCTTGACGTTTTCTGTAAGTTGAATGGGTGATTGCGTCGCGCCTTGGGTATCAAAGCTCCACCGAGCTTCCCTCGCCTCTATTCAACTTACGTTAACTCGGATTGATTCCAGAGGGGTTTGCTTAAATTGTAACGAATTCCCGTTCGAAGGATTAGAAGCTGGTCTAGAAAAAATATAAGTGGAGCCATCATGCTTTTTGTTTGCTAGAAATCAATAGGTTTGATTTGGTTGAGTCGGCCTTGATCTGTGTTTGCTTACCCTTCCAATTTAGAAAATGCTATTGTATGCATGAACGTAAAAGAGGCACTAGGTTTATTTGTTAAAGAGAAACCTATTAGTTCGAAGCGTCTCGATTACCTTAATCTAGAGAGTCTGACTTTTGAAGAGTCTGTTTTTGAACGTCCTTTGACTGAGGAGAGAATCCCTGTTGCTCCGATAGCGCCAGAAATGACAACTTTGAAAGCTTTGTTGAATCCAACTAGGACTACTCGTCCTTCGTGTATTAAGTTAGCTGAAACGGAGGCACCCTATGAACTGAAACCTGGGACCTTACAGATGCTCCCAATCTTTTTAGGGAAAGAAAATGAAAACCCTTATTACCATGTTAGGGATTTTGAGGAAATTTGTAGTACTCTAAGAATTAGAGGCTTAGATGATGATGCTTTGAAACTTAGGTTATCCCCATTTTCCATGAAAGATAAGGCCAAGTCGTGGCTGTATAGTTTGGACTCCGAGTCAATTGAGACATATGAACAACTTACATCTGCCTTTTTCAATAAGTTTTTCCTTAGGCACAAAACATCGTTTATTAGGACGCAAATATGCACATTTTCACAACAAGGGGGAGAATCTTTATATAGGTATTTGGAAAGGTTCAATGATTTACTATCCCAGTATCCTCATCATGGTTTAGAAAAGGTTAGTCTAGTTCAGATCCTTTATGAGGGTTTAGATTATTCCACAACGACCATGGTTGAATCTCTATGCACTAGTGGATTTGAAAACCAAACTATTGATACGGCGATGGAATTTTTTAATGAAATTGCCGAAAAAAACCCAGCAATGGGAAAATAGTAGGGCACCCCAGAAAAAAATTCTTTTAAGTAGAGGAAACGTTAATATGATAGAAGGAGGCTATGAATCAGATGCCAAAATTGCTGCTATAGCAAAAAGGTTAGAAGCCTTAGAAGTGGGCCAGACTAGTGGTAGAGTGGAGCCTTTTTGGAAAAGCCAGAATATTAAAGAGCAAGCCAATGCTCTTTATAATAACACTAAATTTGATAACCGTCAAAAGATTGACCCATATTCAGAAACCTATAATCCTGGTTGGAGAAACCATCCGAACCTTTCATGGTCTAAGGGCCAAAGTCAAGGTCAGTTTAGTAATTCTAATGCTCCCCCAGGTTTTGGATTAGCTCAGTTTCAGAATCAGTCAGATAAGAAAATCCTAAGTTTAGAGGAATCTCTCGCCTTGTTAACTCAGCAAACTGCAAAATTTCAGTTATCCGTAGAACAGAGTCTACAAGCTAGTAACAGGATAGGACAAGAAAATAGTCAGGCTATTTCCGAGTTAAAAACCCAGGTTGGTCTGATACATGATTCTTTGAGAGAAAAAGGTAAGTTTCCTAGTCAAACACAACCTAACCCTAGAGGAGTTCATGAATTAGGTGCAAAACCATCGAATCAATTGAATGCTGTTAGAACCCTTAGAAGTGGTAGAGTTGTAGACAATAAGGTAACCATGCCCGATAGTGAACATATTGTAGTTCACCCCTTAGGATCTCACCTCTCAGGACCAGTGTCTGAAGAGACTGATAAAGTTTCTGATGATGTGAATTCGGTCCCTGAAAGGTCTGATTTTATGCCTAGAGCCCCATTTCCTCAGCTATTAGTACCAACAAAGAAGGAATCGAACTTTAATGACATAGTGGAGGTTTTTAAGCAAGTTACCATAAACCTTTCCTTATTAGATGCAATTAGGCAAATTCCTTCTTATGCCAAGTTCCTTAAGGATATGTGTACGCGAAAGCGAAAACTTAGCGTCCATAAGAAAGCCTTTTTAGCTAGTCACGTAAGTTCAATCATTCAGAACACCACAACTCCAAAGTACAAAGACCCAGGTTCTCCTACCATTGCTTGCACAATAGGTAACTTCAGGGTAGAAAAAACTTTACTTGACTTAGGAGACAGTGTGAACTCACTGCCATTCCATGTATACTTACAGCTAGGACTTGGTGAAATGAAACCTACTCAGATGACACTGCAGTTAGCTGATAGGTCTGTTAAAATCCCTCGAGGTTTTATCGAGGATGTTCTTATTGAGGTCGACAAGTTTATTTATCCAGTGGATTTCGTGGTCCTAGATACCCAACCTGTGCCTGACCCAGAGAACCAGATACCTGTGGTTTTAGGTCGCCCATTTTTAGTTACGTCTAATGCGATCATTAACTGTCAAAATGGTGTGATGAGTTTATCTTTTGGTAATATGACTATGGATGTGAACATTTTTAATGTCAGTAAGCAACCTCGTGAGATAGATGACACATGTATTGAAGAGGTGAACATGATAGAAGCCTTAGTTCAGGAGTTATTACCAAACATTTTGTCTGAAGACCCATTAGAAAGTTGTCTATCCCATTTTGGTTTAGATTTTGACGACGGTAGCACTATTGAACAGGTGAATGCTCTATTAGATTCTACCCCTGTGTTAGACACTGATAGATGGAAAGCTAGGTTCGAACTGTTACCAATTTCTAAGACTATCCTAATTCCTTCTTTAGAAGAGCCCCCAAAGTTGGACCTTAAACCACTACCAGATACTCTAAAGTATGTGTTTTTAGGCCCATCTGAGACTTTACCTGTGATTGTATCTTCCGATTTGGATAGTGATCAGGAAAGTAGGCTAGTAAATGTACTTCAAGACAATAAGGAAGCTTTAGGGTGGACTATAGCATACATTAAGGGTATAAGTCCTACTGTATGTATGCATCAGATTCATTTAGAGGAAGACTCCAAACCTTCTAGGGAGATGCAACGTCGACTGAACCCAAACATGAAAGAGGTAGTTCGAAAAGAGGTGCTTAAGTTGTTAGATGCGGGTATTATTTACCCAATTTCAGACAGTAAGTGATTCAGCCCTGTTCAGGTTGTCCCCAAGAAATCAGGTATCACTGTAGTCCAGAATGATAATAACGAATTAATCCCAACCCGAGTGACCACGGGATGGCGTGTGTGTATTGACTATAGGAAATTGAACAAGGTCACAAGGAAGGATCACTTTCCCTTTCCTTTTATCGACCAAATGCTAGAACGATTAGCTGGAAATGGTCGCTATTGCTTCTTAGATGGCTACTCCGGTTATAATCAGATCGTTATTGCCCCAGAAGACCAAGAGAAAACCACTTTTACTTGTCCCTTTGGTACCTTTGTGTATAGACGCATGCCTTTCGGTCTTTGTAATGCCCCTGCGACTTTTCAGCGTTTCATGATGAGCATACTTTTTGACATGGTAGAACAGTTTTTAGAGGTATTTATCGATGATTTTCAGTGTTTGGTTCATATTTTGATGAGTGCTTGCATCATTTGACATTAGTGTTGACTAGGTGTAAGGAAAAGAATTTAATGCTTAATTGGGAAAAATGCCATTTCATGGTTGAATCAGGAATTTTCTTAGGGCACATCGTTTCTCCAAAGGGTATAGAGGTAGACAAAGCCAAAGTTGACCTTATTAAGACATTACAGGTCCCAAAAACCGTAAAAGATATTAGGTCATTCTTAGGGAGTGCAGGTTTTTACCGTCGATTCATTAAGGATTTTAGCTTGATTTCTAGACCTCTTTGCAATTTGCTTGCAAAAGATGTTAAGTTTGTCCTTGATGATGCTTGCTTAAAGGCTTTTGATAAGCTTAAAACTTTACTCACTACTGCCCTGATAGTCAAGGCACCTAACTGGAACCTACCCTTTGAAATTATGTGTGATGCTTCAGATTATGCTATAGGCGTTGTGCTAGGTCAGCGAGAAAACAAATTATTCCATGTGATTTACTATGCTAGAAAAACTCTGAATGATTCCCAAATGAACTATACAACCACCGAGAAGGAATTGCTAGCCATCGTGTTTGCCTTGGATAAGTTTAGATCCTATTTATTAGGTTCTAAGATCGTGATCTATACTGATCATGCTGCTTTGAAATACCTTCTGTCTAAGAAGGATACCAAACCTAGATTGATTAGATGGATCCTTTTGTTACAAGAATTTTGTCCAGACATTAGAGACAAAAAGGGTGCAGAAAATGTAGTAGAAGACCACTTATCTAGGCTAGTTGTTAGTTCCCCTAGTGATTCCCTTCCTATAAGGGATAGCTTTCCTGATGAACAATTGTTCTCTGTTTCCCAATCACCTTGGTATGCAAATATAGTGAATTATCTTGTTACTGGTCGAACCCCTCAACATTGGGTAAACAAGATCGTTCTAGGTTTTTAGCCGAGGTTAAGCATTTATTTTGGGATGATCCTTATTTATTTAAGTATTGTCCAGACCAGATCATTAGGCCATGTGTACCTGAGAGTGACGAGTCCAATATTCTCTCCTTTTGTCATGAACATGCATGTGGGGGTCATTTTAGTGCTAAGAAGATTGCTGCTAAGATTTTGCAGTGTGGATTTTACTGGCCTTCATTGTTTAAAGATTCCCATAGTCATTGTGTTTCTTGTGAGCATTGCCAGAAGTTAGGAACCATTTCCCGTAGAAATATGATGCCTTTGAACCCTATTTTAGTGATTGAGGTCTTTGATGTGTGGGGCATTGATTTTATGGGTCCATTTCCTATTTCGTTTGGTTATCTTTACATACTTGTCGTTGTAGACTATGTGTCTAAGTGTGTTGAGGCGGTTCCGTGTAAAACGAATGACCACAGGGTCGTAGTCCAGTTTTTGAAAGAGAATATACTTACACGTTTTGGTACGCCGCGAGCTATAATTAGTGATGGAGGTTCACACTTTTGTAACAGACCGTTTGCTCTTTTAATGAAACAATACGGTATTACCCATAAAGTAGCAACCCCATATCACCCTCAGACTCGTGGTCAGGTAGAGGTTTCCAATAGGGAAATTAAACGTATTCTAGAGAAAACAGTTAATCCAAACAGGAAAGACTGGTCGTCGAGACTTACTGATGCCTTATGGGCTTACCGTACTGCGTTTAAGACACCCATTGGAATGTCACCTTATCGTTTAGTGTTTGGAAAGGCATGTCACCTGCCTGTTGAGTTAAAGCATCGATCCTATTGGTCTATTAAGAACTTAAACTTTTCACTTGACAAGGCAGGAGCTCAAAGAAAGCTCCAGCTCAATGAGTTGGACGAGATTCGTAGAGATGCATATGATAATCCTAAGGAGTATAAGAACAAAATGAAACTTGTGCATGATAGAAATATTTTACGAAAGTCATTTTCTCCAGGTCAAAAAGTTCTTCTGTATGACACTCGTTTGCATCTATTCCCCGGGAAGTTGCGCTCTCGGTGGACCGGTCCTTATGTGGTCCGTACTGTTTTTCCTCATGTCGATGTTGAGATTGAGACACCAGATGGTATTAGTTCTTCGAAGGTTAACGGTCAGCGATTGAAGCCCTTTTTAGAGCCTTTTACTACAGGTGATGTTGAGGAGGTCCCTCTGGAGGACCCTATTTACCTTGATCGACCATCGAGGCGATTTTGTATGTTGTATAATATTTTTGTAGGTTTTTGGTTACACTTCACCCAGGTACTATATTTCCGACTTCTCTCTTTACTATTTCCTCATGTTACTTATATTTTTGGTATTGTTTTTTAATTAGAAACATTGAGGACAATGTTAGATTTAAGTTTGGGGGTGGGGTAGAACTTTTTGTTACCTTTTCGTTGCAATAAATAAACTCCAGAGCCTATAAATTTATCCCTAGTAAGGATGGCACTAACCAATCTAAGTGGATGGAAGCATTTTGGTTGTAGGAGTTGAGGAACTAATCTGACTAGATGGCAACATCTAAAGAGTCTATTCATAAAAGCACAGAGCTCATGTGTTAGAAATAACATGATAGTTTCACCATATCTCGTTGAGTCCTTTTCACTTCTGTTTTTATTTTGTTTTGTTTTGTTTTGTTTTGTTTTTAAACTATGTTTCTCTAAGTGATTAGGTGGGGCTCACGATTCAAGTTGTTACCAATGCTAGAGTGATTGAGATACAAAAAAAAAAAAAAAACTGAGACCAGACCATCACACCAACTGGAATAAAGTCAACCACTGGAACCCTTGTATATGCCATTGTGTTGACCTAGAGCTAGGATTATCAATCACTGGTTCCCTTATATATGTCAGTGTGCTGATATTAGTCAGACTAGTATCTCAGTCCATTAGGATAGGTTCATTTTGGCGTAGGCCTTCAGACAGATATGAGAAACACCGTTCACCTAGTAAACATCAAAACCATCTATGTTTTTCTATATCCATGTGATTAGTTTTGACTCCGGATATTGATGTCCATAGTGCGACTATCTGAGTAAAGCTCTGTCACTTCATATGAATTTTAGTATGCTTGAGTGCGAACTCGTGTACAACAATTGGAATTTCGCATCAGGGTACTTCCTCCTGTAGTCAATAAGTATGCCAACCAAGGAGATTCTTTAGTGCCTTCCAAGGTTCTGTGTAGATAGCTAAGGTCTGGAGTATAAAGGTTTTGTGGGTATACCTTTGGTAAGCCCTCCGGAGACAACACTCCGCCACTAGAGACACCTAGGGGTTTAAAGGCTTATTGCATACGCTAAATGCAATCGACGATGCATGCGACAGTGAGTTAGGATTTTATTTCTATTTTATTTTGCTCGAGGACTAGCAAATAATAGGTTTGGGGGTATTTGATAGACACATTTTTGTGTCTGATATAATCTCAATTGTATATATTGTTAGTGCTCGATTTTGTATTTATTTTGACTTTTTATGTCTTTGTAGGTGTTTTTGGAAAAATAAGATTTTACGGCAAAATTGGCTCGAAAAGTGTTTTTTGCGTTCATGGGAGGACATTTGCTATTCGGACCCTCGGTTTGGATAAGGGGCATCCCATTTCCAGGCAGCTGTTAATCGCACCCCTACTCTGGATAGGGGGCGACCATCTTCTTGGTGTGGTTTTAAAAGAACCTACAACTTAGACCTGCAAGTATACAGTGTCAGTTGTAGAGAGTGAGGTAAGAAGGGGTTTGTCCTCAGGGACTTGGTGTGTGTAGTTGAATCTATGGTCTCACCACAACTGATTTCAGAACAAGAAGTAACACAAATAGGGGGTTTTGTTTGCCGATACGGCTAGATGAATGATTATACTACACAAACAATATTAGAATGCAATTAGAAAGCACTAGGGCAGTCGAATCCACTGCTTAACCTGTACTAGATAATTCAGTTATAGATATTACTCTTGTCCTTTTAATGAATAGCGGTGAGGATTCGTGTCTTCCGCTTATTCAAGGTGATCTGAAGATGGATGACTAATCACAACTAAAGTATTTATCCTAAGTAATAATTGTCTGATTCAAGCACAACTATTCAAAAGATAAATCAATTCATTTAAGCATGAGTTGCAGCACAACAACATAGAATTGTTCCAACTACCTAGGTTGCATGACAAACAAGGTGAAAGTAATATGTTGTAGCACAAAGATTAAATCTATCCTTAAGCAGTTAAGCACAACAAGAACAAATTCATAACCAAAATTATCTGATATTAGATTAAGAGCTTCATCTAAGCCCTAGTTAGAAAATTAGAACATTATAAGAACTGAAAAATACACCTAAATACTACAGCTTGGTGCACCGGCTAATCTGGGCATCCTCCATTACAACACCCAGAGACCCCTATTTATACATACAAGCTATAATCAAAGAATCCCCAAATCAGTACCACATCAGCAAAATTAGGGTTTACAATTCATGAATTGATGGGTCAATTTCTTACCCATAACTCCTGATTTCCACTCCGTAGCTTCTACCCACTCCTCTGCTTCCTCCTATGCTCCTGTGATGTGAGTTGTAGACCCGAATCGATTCCTACTCAATTTCTACTCCACTGTCGTCAACCTAATCCTTCACAGAACTAGAGAACAAAGAATTAGGTTGATAAAAGTAGAGAGGAGAGTGATTGTGATGATGGGTTTTGGAATTTGTTTGAGAAAGTGGTTGAGAAAGGTGGTGGAGGTGATGGCGGTGGCAGAGTTTTCTCTGCAGACGGTGAGGGAGAAGATGGACTCGATGAGTTTTGGTGAAGGGGATGTTTGGTTTGCTGTTTTGGTGAAGGGAAAGGGTTAGGTGCTATGGTGTTGGGAGGATCGGAAGGGTTTGATGAACAGCGAGGATGAGTGTTGGATTATCACATCTGGATTGAATCGAACGGCACGAGGGAAACATGCTTGGAGCGACCGTTGGATTTGTGATACA